>NC_044982.1:34624951-34860863 GCF_008728515.1 Papio anubis
TATTTTCAGATTGCAGTTGACTGCCGGTACCTCAAACTGCAGAAAGTGAACTCTCAGATAATAGGGGAATATGTTAACTAGTAAGGAAACTAAGTAAGTAATCAAAAACCACCCAATATAGAAAAGCCCGGGACCAGATGGTTTCACTGGAGAATTATATCAAACATTTAAAGAAGAATTGGCACCACGTCTTCTCAAACTCATCCAAAAAAATTGAAAAAGATGGAAATTTTTCAAACTCATTTTTTTGAGGCCAGCATTACTCTGATACCAAAAGCAAAGATACTACAAGAAAACCACAAATATCCCTGATAAATACTGATGCAAACATTCTTAACAAAATACTAGCAAACCAAATTCAATAGCACATTAAAATAATTATACATCATGACCAAGTGGGATATATTTCTGAAATGATAGGATGACTCAACATACAAAAATCAATCAATGTGATATACCACATTAACAAGGGCTAAAAACCACATGATTGAATTGATGCCCAAAAAAAGAAGCATTGAAAAGAATTCAGCACCCTTTCATGACAAAAACAACACACAAAAAAATTCATTAATAGAAAGAAATTACCTCAAGATAACAGAGACCATATATGAAAATCCCACAGCTAACACCAAACTTAATGGTGAAAAACTGAAAGCTTTTCCTCTAAGTTCAAGAACAAGACAAAGAGGCCCACTCCTGCCACTTCTTGTCAGCATAGTACTAGAAGTCCTAGCCCAAGCAATTAGGCAATAAATAAACGGCATCCAAATTGAAGTAGAATTACCTCTCTTCACACAACAAAACAAATAAACCAATCTTAAAATTGGGCAAAGGACTTGAAGAATAGAGACATTTATGTAAAGAAGATATACTATAAATAGTTAACAAGCGTTATGAAAATATATCCAACATGACTAATCATCAAGAAAATGCTAATCAAAAACCATAATCAATTAACACCTGTTAGGACGGCCACTATCAAAAACAAACAAACAAACAAACAAAACAAAACAAAACAAAAAATCCAAGTATTGGTGAAGATGTGAAGAAATTGGAACCCTTGTACACTGCTGTTGAGAATATAAAATCATGCCACTGCTGTGGAAAACAGTACAGCGGTTCTGAAAAAAAGTAAAAGTAGAATTGCCATATTATCCAGCAGTCCTACCCTTAGATATACAGACAGTCCTCAACTTACAACAGTTTGACTTACTATTTTCAACTTTACAATGGTGTGAATGTGATATGTATTCAGTAGAAACCATATTTTAAATTTTGATCTTTTCCCAGGCTAGCAATATGCAGTGACATACTCACTTAAGATTCGGGGCAGTGGCAGAGAGCCACAGTTCCCAGTCAGCCACACGATCATGAGGGTAAATAACCAATGCATCAGCTGGGATTGACTCATGCCTGTAATCCCAGCACTTTGAGAGGCTAAGGGAGGAGGATCACTTGAGCCCAGGAGTTCCAGACCAGCCGGGGCAACATAGTGAGACCCCATCTCTATAAATGATAATAAAAAAATTAGCCAGATGTGGTGGCTCATGCCTGTAGTCCCAGCTACTCGGGAGGTTGAGGTAGGAGGATTACCTAAGCCCAGGCGGGTGAGGCTGCAGCAAGCTGTGATCGCACCACTGCATTCCAGCCTGGGTGGCAGAGACCTTGTCACGATAAACAACAACATCAAAAACCCACCAATGCAACCATTTTGTTTTTTACTATTGGTACAGTATTTAATAAATTACATGACAATTTTAACACTTTGCTACAAAATTGACTTTGTATTGGAAGATTTTGCCCAACCGTAGACTAATGTAAGTGTTCTTAGCATGTTTAAGGTAGGCTAGGCTCAGCTATTGTGTTTAATTGGTTAGTTGTATTGAATGCATTTTCACTTTATGATAGTTTCAACTGATGATGAGTTTATCAGGACATAACTTCACTGTAAGTCAAGCATCTGTATATTCAAAAGAATCAAAAATAGAATCATGAAGAGGTAAGTGCACACCATGTACATTACAGCATTATTCACAATAGCCAAGTCGTAGAAGAAACCTAAATGTCAATGGATTAACAGATTTTAAATTTGATATATATATATATGCACACACACACACAATAAAATATTACTCAGTCTTAAAAAGAAGGAAATCTGGCAATATGCTACAAAATAGATGAACCTTGAGAACATTATGCTAAGTAAAATTAGCCAGTCACAAAAAGACAAATACTGCATACCTCTAGTTACATAAGGTATACTTAAGTAGTTGAAATTTTAGAAATAAAAAGTAGAATAGTGGGTGCCAAGTGTTGGAGGAGGGTGGAAGACAAGTTACTGTTCAATGGTTACAGAGTTTCAGGTTTGCAAAATGAAGTTTCCAGAAATCTGTGGCATAACAATGTATATATATTTTTTACTGTACACTTAAAAAATGGTTACTCTGGTAAATTTTGTTACATTTTTATCACAATAACAAAAACCAAATGTATGAAAAATACCCAGTCTTATAATCAAAGATATGCCAATTACAATGCTAAAAATATTGAAATATTATTTATTTTGACTTTCCATTTAGCAAAGGAAAATAACCAGTGGTGGCAATGAGTGGTAAACTGATAAACCATTGCTGACTCACATGTGCATTTGCTATAATTCTTTTGGAAAGCAATTTGGAAACATATAGAAAAAGGCTTAATAATAGTTTTACTAATTTACCACTCCCACTTCCCCAATTAATTAATTCCTTCATTAATGTTTATTTAATATCTATTATGTAATGGTTAGCAGACAGCGCTGAAAAAAAGGTATGGTCTCTATTTGAAACTTATAGCGTGTTGGCAGAAAATAATTGCTACAAAGTAGACATACAGCAGGCCATTAAACTATACAACAGGGGACTTAATCTAGGATTAGTTTAAGTACCCCAAAAAAGGAGCAGTGTGGAGGAATGGTGACTATACCAAAATGTCCATTTCAACATTATTAATAAAGTATTAGCACTGCAAACATTAAAATGGGCTAACTCTGTAGACTATGGCATAGGCATTTATTGGAGTATTATCCCAATCATTTAAAAAAAGTGTTTCTCGTGGCAATCTGGGGTAGTCAATTAGGCTGTTCCTAAATAGTCCAGTCCTGGACATACCGGATTGCGCTTGCCCACCTTCTTTGAAGTTAGCATGGCCACATGACTTGCTTTGGTCAATGACATATAAGCAAGTGTTATTTCTCTTCCAGAAAGGCTTTAAGAGCCAGTGCAAGGATTACCGTATTTTCCTATGCTGCTTTGGTGACTGTGAGCGCCTGTGCATGGATGGAGCCTCCCATCAGTGTTAGCATGGAGTCTTCAATTCCAATGAGCAGTTTTCCTGTTGATCTACGTTAGCCATGTAATAAACCTTTGTTGTCTTAAGTCACTAAGATTTGAGGAGTTATGTTACCACAAGCATCTAAATAGTGTTTTTACTCCATAGGAAATATGTCAGTTATATTAAATAGTCCATTTAAAAGAATACAATAAAAATCATATACTCTATAAGTCCACCTCTATATTATAAACATCTTATTCATAGAAAAAAGCCTAACAATCCACACACTCAAATATTAAAAATAATTATCTTTCCATGGACATGCAGGAAAAGTATCTATTCATAGCATGCCTTCATGAATTATCACTAATGGGTAAAATACCACTCCTTAAACAGCACAATAAAAAATTTCAGGGGGAGTTCTATTATTTAATATTTTCAAAATAGAAGTTTTTCAGAAAGAAGAGATTATCCCTTTGCATGAACATGATCTCCTGAAAAAAAAACGGAGTCTACTTGGCCAATGTCTGAATCTATTCAGTATATATTTATGCTTACCCACAATTACAACCTAAGTATCTTGCATCCTGTGTTATTAATAACTAATCTCAAATCCTAAAAATAAATTGTTGCTAAAGTTCTTATTTCTAGATTTCCAGTTTAATATGTAAGTGCTATCAAGCCCCAGAATCCATATCAGCTGCAAATGAATCCAATTAAATTTTGCTTTATTTAAAGAATATCATTGACCTGTTTTAAGCTAAGTCACTGGTCAGGAAAAAATGACTTTACTTTTGGCTATAAAGCCTATTCCCCAGGGAACTTGATTTCTACCGCATTCTTCCCACCCCTTTCACCATTAAGATAATGACATTGTTAACACAAGAGGTTTCCAATTAAATTACAATTGTTTGAACAAAGTATTTACACTCCGTTTATCTTACATAAAGGTACATAATTCACATCATGGATGAAAGGCCTCTTCAGGTGCAGTAAAAAGCCTACACCTTTACCTAACAGAAAAAGAAATCAGCAACAATTATGGAATCTTTCTAGTAATTATACAATTTGATCATCTAATTTTTTCTAACTATAAGAAACTCTGATTGTGAAAACTTACAACATAAGGCACAAACTCATACGATAATCAACCATGTCCATGATATGGTCAACACTGATACCAGCCAACCTACAGCTGCTTTCCTTCAGTATTTGCATAATATTTTTCTATCCTTTTATTTTTTCAAACTTTTATTTCCTTATCTTTTAAATATGTCTCCTGAAGAGTTTTTTCATCATCTGTCTTTATCTTTTAATTGCATCATTTAGTCCATTTACATGTAATGTAATTGCTGAAATATTTGTGTTTACATCTACCACTGTGTACACTGCTTTTATCCTAATGTTCAAATTTTCCTCTTCCTTTGTTGCTATTGTTTGGCACATCTTTAACCATTAATATGGAAGTTATATGCTCTTTACTATCCTTTTAGGAGTTATCCTAACAATTACAACACGTATCATTAACTTATTAAAGACTAATATTAACATTTCCACTTCTTCCCAGACAATGCGAAGATCTTAGAACTCTTTACCTTTTAGCCCTCTGTAGAATGATGAGATAATTGACAGGATAAGAATCAGAGAAAGAGAAAAGATTGCATATTTTGCTCAGAATTCAAACTCCAGTTCTATCTATGAAAGCAGACTACTGACCTCAAGTAAGACATGCAAATTCCATCACTACTTATTAAATATGACACTCAGCATTCACCTTCAGTTCTCAAATGAGCTGGTTCTCATCACAGAAAAAATAAAGCACTTGACCTTCCTCTCTCCAGCTTAAGGTCCAAGGTCATCTTTATTTTTTTTTTCCTTATCCAAAGCCTTTCCTCTATCCAAAGAGAAGGGAGGAAAATGCTTTTTGTCACGTGCAGGTAGAGGAACACTTCTACAAGGCATTGCTTTGGAACCTATTTAATCACATCCTACCGCTAATTAGCAGGAATCAGAGCACACGTTCCCACCCCATCCACAGTTGGGTTCAGTTCCTGCTCCTGCAGCAAAGGAAAGTACTTATGGGTGCTGGATGCCGACTGTGTAAGAGGCAAGGCCTCTCTGTGAAGATATAACTTAAGAAATCCAGCAGAATACACGGAGGGAACTTTCATAGCAGTTCACATCACTGAACATCCAGTACTGTAGATACCTTCATAACCAAGAAATCCAACAGCTGAATCACCCTCAGAGGACACAGAGTCTGAGGTATCAAAATACAGTGATGGCTGCAGTTTTCTTATATGGCCAAATGACAAAAGAAATGTACATCACTACTCAGCAAGGCCGCTGTTGTACAAGTTCTGTCAAGATCTGCAGTCTTTGGGTGACAAGGATTATGCAGTGGCTATTGCATTTGAAACTATACTACAGGACTCCAACATAGAACTCCAGTAGCTGTCACAGAAAGAGGGATAAAGAAAAACTGGTTCCTGCTATAGGTGACACTCAATAGTGTTTACAAGTGTCCTGCAACTTACAAGCAATGTCCACGTTCAAAATATGTTATCCATCCTCTGTTGACTCTTCCTGATGTAAGAAAATTCTTAACAAAATATAGCCCTGCCTAACTCATCAACGCAACCCAAGCAATAAAAGTGAGCATTACTCCAGAAACTGCCTAATGTGTTACGGAGATTCTGCTTTTATAACTCCAAATATTTATGTCATATTTCAATTATGACTTGACCTATAGATGAGAAACCGTCAGGACATCAGGAAGACGCCATTTTTTACTTTGCAGTCCCTAGACAACCAAAAGCAACAAACAGAGGGCCAATCTGTGTTGGTTTTTCAACTATAGCTTCTAAAAATTTCACCAAAGCCAAACAAGCAGCAAGTCTTCTCTAGTTACTTCAACTTCCCACAATGAGTCACCTAAGACTTCCACACTCACTAGTGGAGCACAGATGCAGCCTTAGAATAAGGTCTCCATGTGCTGACATTTAAAACAAAAACCTAAGATAACAATATGTTCCAGAAGGATGCCTGTCCTTTGAAACCATATTGTGAGGATATTTCTCTACAGGGCTTATTCACTGCACTTTGAAGTATAGCATTAGCCTGCTATTACCACAAAAGATATAAGAGTCACTATGCACAGTGTTTAGTATGTTTAAATAAATTCTCCTTCCAGGGCTCACTATAAGACGTATTAGCTAAGAAGGAGGAAGGATGAAGGAATACCCTTTGAGCTCTACTAGTTCCTTGTTTGTCTTTTATTTCCTGCTACTGGATGTAACTGGTACTCAGGAATTCGGCAAACAGCTGCCAATCTAAGGAGAGGGTGTCTGCAAACTCAGCTGCAGTTCAAATGTGAACATGCAAAACATATCCTCGAAATATCCAAGGCAGTCTGGAGGTGTGCCTGAAGAAACAGGTTCAGTAGTTGAAACTGATGAAAAAGAAAATGACTTCCAACCAGATAGAAGTTCATGCTTTGGAAGGGCAAAGCAACCACAAATTAAAGGTAGCCTACCTGCCCACACAAAACTGCAAGGTTGGCTTTGTAAATCCAATGTCAGCGTCAGCAAGGGCCAGCAGCACAAACATGCAGTCACCCAGCACAGCAGCAGTCCCCAAACTAAAACAATGAGCATGTACAGCATTCATATCCTAAACCAACTGAGATCATGCTTCAAAAAGTAACAAAAACACTCCCAACATCAGAGAGTCAAGTCATCTCACCGAAGACACAACTGTGCAAGAGAGAGAAAAGGAAGCATATTCCAGTCTTCTGATTGGCATCTACCCCTTTCGGTAAGAAAGGTGATCTGGATAAATCATAACTGACAAATGCAGATGTGAAGCTTTACATGTAATGACTAAGGGAAAAAATGGTTAATATATTTAGGAGTAGACCAACTCCACTCTGTCTTGGGCAGGCATGCACAATGGCTTAAGACTCTACTCTCACCCTAGACTATGTACCTCCCAGACTATGTACCTGAAATGACACAGCAGCTTTGCAACAAAGTGACCAACCTCTCCAGAATCATGCTTTTGACATCACTGGTCATCTGTCACTGCGCTACAACAGGGGTAGTAAAATCACTTCATTTATGGGACTCCCAGTGGAAGAGGGTGGCAGGTTTGGTAGCACACAGTGGAGGGTGTACTGACTCACATTTTCAATGTCATAAACATTTTTCTAGATCTACAGGATCTTTGAACCTAACTGCAAAACTTGTGTGTATATATGTATATATGTGCATTTATATATATACAGTAAGGTATAAAGTAAGAGACTCTAAGAGGCACTGCTGACCCTAAGCCCCTATCCCCTTTCTTTCAATATGCACATATGTGCAAGTGTATATTATACTCTCTCTCTCTCTCTCTCTCCCCCCGCCCCCAAAGCAGAGGACATGGTCCTTCCCTGGGTGGTTTCCTGCCTCCCCATTGGACGTGAAGCAAAATCCCAAATCCTGACCATGCCGTGGCCCACAAGGCCCTGAAGCCTCCACCCATTTCCTCTCCAGCCTCATCTTCTACTCCTTCCCCAGACACGCAGGCATCCTCTCCTACCTTAAGACCTTTCCTTCTCTTTGGAAGCCCCAGGTCTAGATCTGTGAATGTCTGGATCCTTCTCAAATCATATGGGTCTCTCTATAAACCTTCCACCCACAAAGAGGCTCTCCTGGGCTTCCCATTCAAAGTAGCCCCCCACCACCTGCTCTACCCAACCTCTTACCTGTGCTATTTTCTCTGTAGCCATACACTACCTGGTGTGTGCTTGTTTTTTCAAATAACAATGAGATCACCACTTAGTATCTGACACAGAACTCCAAGGCTGAATACATTGCTCATCATAGAAGAGAGCTATGCTGGCCAAACAGTGTCTGTGAGCAGGACAGATGGCTGATGGCATAGAGGGTTTTGAAAAGCATGGAGCTCTGTGGCTTGTGAGATGTTCAGAGGCACATGTGGGTTGACAGCACGTGGGTGCTCAGCTGAGGCTGTAATTGATTCGTTGATTGGCTGGTACTCAGAGAGATGTTTACTGGAAAGTGTCCATCTCTGATGGGCTGAAGTAAGGATTTGACACTGGTCAGTTCTGTCAGTTTTAAAACCAACATTCACTAAGACAAGTTGTTGTTGACCAAATGAACAGATTTTAAATGGGTTCTGATGGGGTTTTTTTTCTTTCTTTTTGAGACAGAGTCTCGTTCTGTCACCCAGGCTGGAGTGCAGTGGCACAATCTCAGCTCACTGCAACCTCTGTCTCCTGGGTTCAAGCGATTCTTCTGCCTCAGCCGCCTCAGTAGCTAGGATTACAGACATGTGCCATGAAACCCAGCTAATTTTTGTATTTTTAGTAGAGACGGGGTTTCTCCATGTTGGCCAGGCTGGTCTTGAACTCCTGACCTCAGGTGATCCACCTGCCTTGGCCTCCCAAAGTGCTGGGATTACAGATGTGAGCCACCGCGCCCAGCCCTGATGGCTACTTATTACCAAGGCTATGAAACAATCAGGTTTCTCCTAAGTTTGAGGGAACTTTTTATTCGACTGTTCTCTGAAGTTCAACTTCATGTGATGAGGCTTGTCTGTTTCATTCATCCTACTCATTATTGAATGAATAATTGTTTGTTGCTGTGTTACTGATAATGAGAGCTTTTATTTTGAGGTTTGCCACTTTATTCTTACAGCATAATATAGTGGTAAAAGCATGGCTTTATAACCACACATGGGCTTTGGACCTTGGCTCTGCCATCAACTAGCTTTGGGCCTTCCTAAGCCTCCATTTCATTATTTAAAAGAAAGGGGGAAGAAAGAATAATAGCATCTACCTCTCAAGGCCCCTCTGAGGATTACTGAAATAATGTCTAGTTCCTCACATGTAAGTGTTCACAAATATTAATCGTGTATATTACTACTTTGAAAATTTCTGAAGGGCTCAAAGATATTTCAGACCATAAAAACAGGATGATCAGACTTGGCCCTATGGAAAGGCACAGAGTAAGGTCTGAAATAAAAGACTCTAACAGGCACTCCCCACCCAAAATCCCCTATCTCCTTTCCTCCTATCCTTCCTATCCAATTTTGCTTCCCTTCAACCTCTCTCGGAGGTTAATCACTCCTGATAATTCCAACATTAATATCTTTTATGACTGGAAATATTTTAGGTGAGTTAAGTCATTTTCTCCCAAAGAAACACTATTCGGCAAGTACATTATGTTAATCTTTTTTTGTTAACCCTGTATAATTAGTTGTGACCTACCAAATAACAGAAACCAGAAACACCAAGACACGAGACAGATACAACTTGAAGGGAAGTATTAGATGCTGATTTGGCCCTGTTGGAGCAGAGGGCTCTATAGGCCTGAGGTTCGAGGCAAAGTTCTGGCTTAACTCTGAACTTTGCTCTGCTGTTTTGCTTAAGTCCAGTCCTGGCAAAATGATAATTTTCCAGGTCTACTTAGGATTTAACTCACTCGCTCTCTCAAACTCCCTCTTTCTGTCTCTCTTTATATCCAGAAACATAGGGACACACATAGTCTCACTCAGCCTCTCCATCCCTAGCTCTTGCGAATTAGAATGTCTAGTACCCTTAATTAGGTTTATGGGCACAAAGAAGCCTCAGGCTAAGTATTTCTTTGCAACTGTCTGAAAACTGCCAAGAGCTGAATGTGTTGGCTCACACTGATAGTGAACTGTCCTCCTTCTATAGGACATTGCTTCACATTCCTTGAATTTTGTTATATTTTTGTCCCTGGATCTTGTTAATGCAGATACATTAAACTCACTCCACATAAAACAGAATAGAGATCACAGCACGACCTAAGGGCAGACGGTCTGGTCTGGAATCCTCTCTGCCAACTCATTTATCTGTGTTACTTTGGGAAAGCCACCTAAGCCTGCTGAGCTGTTTTCTTCATTTATGCCCATCTTCGGGGCCTTTTCTGAGAATTTCAACCACAGAAACCTATTTCAACAAAGGTACTCATCAGGTAGCTGCTTAAAATACACAGGGGTACCCAGTTCATCAACCCATGAGTGCAAGAGCTGGGTATGAATCCGTTAGTGAGGCTGGGGACGAATTTCTGAGAAAATATGGAAGCAAGGGCAGCATGTGTTCTCCTGGAGGGCAGGGGATAAGCAGGAACAGAAACCCACTTGGCCTGGGATATAACTGGTTTTAAATCCCAGAGCTCAGTCAACGGTGAAAACCTTACTTGACCTTGACTCAAGTAAAGAAAGTCAGTGCCAGCCACATATCTGAATCCTGTGTGCACATTCAACATTAGGAACAAGAAACTGTGATGTACTGTTAGACGGTGTGCACAAGGGCAAGGGTTCTGAGTCAACCCCGAGGCTTCTGTGTTTACTGGAGTGATTTCATTTCCTCCTGGTCTTAAGAAGGCACCACCTGGTGGTCACTACCAGAAATGACAGTGCAGAATTACAAAGTCTCTCAACTTCTCCCAGCCAGCAATAATTTTTCATTCATTCAACAAATATTTACTAAGTCCTTGTTATGTGCTAGACACAGTGCTAAGTGCTGTACGTAAAAAGTAGAATCCAACTGAGTAGCAAATCTCAATGAGCTCACTGTCGAGAGCACTTCTGAGTGCTGGAGGTGTACATGGCTTTCTCCCCAGAAACGAGAGCAAGGAGCAAGTTCATGCTCTAACTTGGACCAAGCCCTCTGCGGTTCCACCTCCCTCTCTCTGTGAAATCCCCTCCCTTACCTGAGGAGAAGCATTTGTAAATAAATGGCATTCCCTCCCACTGTATTCTTCCTGCCTCTGTCATTCATCTTTCCAAATACGCCAGGACAAGGTCTCATTCCATTTTTCAAGTGAAATGTTCTGTTCAATTTTCCCCTGAGGAAGGCTTGAATTAGGAAGAGGATGTCATTCAGCTTCTGCTTTGAAAGTTTTAGCTGTTTCCTCATGACTCAAGCTGCCTCGGAACGTTTCTCTTTTTATTCTAATGTTTCCTTCCCTCCCCTTCTTTCTGCTAAGAAGCAGGTAAGTGAGGGACAGCAGGTCAAGAGAAATGTTCCAGTTGCCTTCTCTCAGTTTCACCCCTTGACATTTTGAGCAAACATTTTCAGAGCTCTTATTTCTAAATTTTCCTGTGGAATGTTCTAGTGAATAGCTAGTTTTAATCCCTTGAGAATTGATTCAATTTAGGGAAAGAGTCAAATTTTAAATGGAGTCCCTACTGATGACTCAGATAGGTGACTAAACTGGAATCATGCCATCCATCAGTCCAAAAAGGAGTCACAGCTATTAAGGAAGGAAATTGACTTTCTTGGGTAGCCGGAAGGCAATTTAGAAAAAGGAGCTCCACCAAATATATTTCGAGCCCCGGGAAGCCCTAGTGAAATACGTACATCTTCCAAGACCATTGCTTAGAAAAGTTAGAATCATTTTGGATATGTAAACTTTCTCAATAGTTTAGGATCAAGGGCTAAGGAAATTCATGGGAACAGCAAGTTGGTAATAAGAACTATAGGAGCTATGTCCTCTGATGGTAGGACTGGCATGAAACAGGAGGACATGCCTTCTAACTGAGAGAGGAGGCTGGAAGTAAAGATGAACACAGACGAAGGTAAGAGAGGAGGTGGAGTCTGAGATGGGGCATGAAGAAAGAGTGAGTTTAGGTAAAGGGAATGAAAAAGCGCTCATGGTATAAACATAGGCATCGCTGTGTTTACCTCCATGACACATTTGAGTGTGTTCAGCAAAGGTTGTTACAGGAGGGAGCTGAGATACAAAACCAGAAGACAGGTGAAGTATGGTCCAGGCATGAAAGACCTCAAATATTATTCCGGAACATTTGGACTTTTCTCCCACAGATAATAGGAAGCATGAAAGAATCCTGAGCTGAAGAGTAAAAGAGCAAAGCAGGGTCTCCATGGTGCTACACGGCAGGGTATGTGCAGCTTGGGCTGTTGGCTAGAAGGAGCCTGTGGATTCCATTGGACCTGAATTCAAATCCTGGCTTAGCCACCTCCTGGATTAGCAAGTGACCACAGGAAAGTCTGTTTCCTTCTCTGCAAAATGGGAATAATAATTGTAATAGCAACTGGTCCAAAGGTAAGAGTTATCTCCATTGACTGTTCAGTCAGTTACAAATCAAACTCCTTGTTCTACTTTTTTCTCCCTTCTCACTACTGTACTTGACTAGTCTTGAAAAAAACTTCGTAAAAGAAAAACAAATTAGTTCAACCATTGTGGAAAGAAGTATGGCAATTCCTCAAATTGCTAAAAGCAGAACTACCATTCGACCCAGCAATCCCACTGCTGGGTATATACCCAGAGGAATGTAAATCATTCTACCATAAAGACACATGCACATGAATGTTCATTGCAGCACTATTCACAATAGCAAAGACATGGAGTCAACCTAAATGCCCATTAATGACAGACTGGATAAAGAAAATGTGGTACGTATACATCATGAAATACTATGCAGTCATAAAAAATAACAAGATCGTGTCTTTCATGGGAACATGTATGGAGCTGGAGGCTATTTTCCTTAGCAAACTAACACAGGAACAGAAAACCAAATACCGCATGTTCTCTCTTATAAGCTAAATGATAAGAACTTATGAACACAAAGAAACAACAGACACTAGGGTCTACTTGAGGGTGGGGGTGGCAGGAGGAGAGGAGCAGAAAAAATAATTATTGGGTACTAGGCTTAATACTTGGCTGATGAAATAATCTGTACAACAAACCCCTGTGACATGAGTTTACCTACATAACAAACCTTCACATGTACCCCTGAACCTAAATAAAACTTTAAAGAAAGGCCGGGTGTGGTGGTTCACGCCTGTAATCCTAGCACTTAAAGAAAGGCCGGGTGTGGTGGTTCACGCCTGTAATCCTAGCACTTTGGGAGGCTGAGGAGGGTGAATCACTTGAGGTCAGGAGTTCGAGACCAGCCTGGCCAACATGGTGAAACCCTGTCTCTATAAAAATACAAAAAAATAAGCTGGGTATAGTGGCAGGTGCCTGTGATTCCAGCTACTCAGGAGGCTAAGGCAGGAGAATTGCTTGAACCCGGGAGGCAGAGGTTGCAGTGAGCTGACATCATGCCACTGCACTCCATCTGATATGGAGAGCGAAACTCCATCTCAAAAAAAAAAAAAGTTAGAAAAAGGAAAAAAGAAAAAACATATATTGTAACAGCATCATCAAGTTCTTGTGAGGATCCGGTGTGTGGTATGGAGTAAGCACTCACACGGTGGCTTACGTGTTCCAGTGCTTTGGTGGTCACAGATGGGTGAGAAGAGCAAGACTAGCAGCCAAGATCATTGAGGAGGCTGGCACAGGAATTCAGACATAAAATGGCAAAGTGCTCAGCCAGGCAGAGGTTCCTATCCACGATGGCTGTGGAAAAGAAGATTTTGCCGTCACTTCTATTTCAAAGGAAGGACAAAGACATCTGGCCATTAGAAAAGAAAAGTAAAGAGAAGGATCAGGGTTGAGACCTGCAGCCTGGGTTCCGGGAGAAAGTGGCTCCCTCAGCAGAGAACAGGAAGAGTTCATTCCATGCCAGGCATGCTTGGTCCCAGTTGGCAAGACACAAGGAGGAGGAAATTGGAAGCAAACTGGGCTCGCTCCTTCACTTCCTTGGAGAAGTGCCCTTCTCAAATATTCCCTTATCAGACAGACTTTCCCTGACCAGCTCATCAGGCATAGTCACTCTCTACTCCAACTCCATTTCTCCTTCAGAGCACATGTCACCACCTGCTGAAGTCTATGTGTGTTTCCTGATGTGTTCTATCATCTGGCTGGATCCCAATAAAACATAGGTTCCAAGAGGGATGGTCTTCGTGTGGTTTATTTCACATCTTCTGTACCAAAAGCAGTGCCTGGCACACAGTAGATGCTTAATAAACATTGGTTATTATTATTAAAGTGCTTTAAAAAGTGCCTGGCACACAAAACATATTCAGTAAGTATTCGTGCTTAATGGTGAATATCTCAGAAAACTTGCAAAAAGATAAAGACCTTGGAGAATAGTCACACTTAGTCATCAGGAAGAAGAAGAAGAATTCACAGAGCAGTTGCAGAGATTAGAAAACTGTGGCCTCCTTTCGGGCAGAGAAGAGAGACAAGGCATGCCCACCATGAAGGTAACACCTCAGACCATGGAGCCACAGGCTTTTCCAAGTACTAATGCAGAAAGCAGCAAAAGGAGGCAGAACCAGTTCATCCTAGGACAGGTTAACAGCTGTGAGAAACAAAGAATGGGTACTTTCTGACAGCAGAAAATAAAGGCACTTAGTCTGAGTAAATTTTTGACTTATAAGAAACTGACTTGCAATGGCCACTTTGGCCCAATCCTTTCCTTTCCTCCTGTCAGATCATTTGGAAATCCAGATTCTGGCAGAGTTCACAAGAGCTCACTGAGCTGGGAGACCAAACATCAAGCTAATTAGAAAATTCATAATTGACTGCTCCAGATATACTGGGATTGCAAGATCAGCTCGTTCAGCAAATATGCCTACTGTGCACTGAGAAAATTCTTGTCAGTCATTAATATAACTTCACGGTGACATCGGTCTTTGCAGCTGGTAGAATCAAAGTTTTGCCACTTCTCAACCTCTCCCCCATAGGTCAGAGCTCAGACAGGCCGTAACTGCCCAAGCACCTACATCTCAGGTAGTATCAGGCAACATGCAGCATTCCAGAATGCTCTCACAAGGGCCAAGCTAACATTCCCAGGGCTGTCTTTCGATTCAAATCAAGATGCTGCTAAATTAGACCACAAACAAGGGTGAGCTGTGGTGAAGCACCCTGGAGTCCATCCTCAGTCATTAACTGAGATTAAAATGTCAGCCATCTATAAACCCCTAATCAAAAAAACAGAATGACCACTGACTCCATCTTTACCATCTGCCTTGATTTCAGAGTATGGGCAAATAAGTCTAGAGAGAATATAAAAAATCCACATCCCTACAGCTTTCCACAAGTCACATGCATGACAATATATCTTTAAAACATGTCTTAGTAAACCCGAGAGTAAGACATATTTCTCTAATATCTTGCCAACATGGAAAACAATGGGTTCCTACCCCATCTGCCTTTTTACAAATGTTGAAAACTCCTGAGCTGCTACTTTCTGATTTTTCTTGAATTTAAATCCATGAAAATATTGCTAATTCTCACAGACAAGCACGATCATTATTCTATCTTAGAATTACCAGGTGAGACTAATGTGTAAAAATATATTAGGAATGTTAGATGGAAAATAGTGTTGACCTTTGTAGTAGTTCCTTTAGGAAGGGTACACTTAACACCCACTGTTATTACTGTTCAGACACGCAAAATGAGGTAATAGCCAATAAAATAGAGGGGTTTTTGGCCTGGCTCTGCCCTGACGTGGGATTGGGCCAGTTTCTTAACTTCTCCACTTCAAAAGAGTTACAGAGTTTCTATAAGAATGGCATGAGCTAATACCAAAGGACTTCACGTGCTGCCTGGCTCATGGTTAGGGAGCTGGGGGTTTTTTTGTTTTATTGGGGTTTTATCTTTTCGATATTGAAATTTCATTTAGAGGGCAGCCTCTCATTTCAGCAAGAGGTGAGAAGACACACATTCACACTCACCTCCTACAAGCACCTGGAAATACTGTATATATTTTTAAATTCATAGCTGAACCTGCAATAAGAAAGAAGAAATTACCAGGTGCCAGAAACAAAGCAACAACTAAAACCAGAAGCAAGCATAAATTCACTCCCTTAGCGAGTAACAGGATCATGGTGAGGGAGAAGGAGAGAAACAAGTATTGGTCCAGGGGGAGCAGGCATTTAGATTTCAACCAGCACAGAGGAGAAACAGGCCAAGTCTGTGGGGTCTGCCCAAGGTAGAAAGCTGCTGCCCTGCGTGAGGCCCCACAAAGAGCTGTAATCACAAAGAGACTCATATGTATCTATCTGTCTCCAGGGCAGGAGAATAAAAGCCTTCCCTTGCAAAGTTTCAACTCCAGACCACCGCCTCTGGAACATTTTGGTGGTACAAATTTAGGCTTCCTATATAGTCCGGGAATGCCCAATCTGAGAAATTCACACAAAAATTCGTCCTGGACTAATGAATGGGCAGGGGAAAAGCTAGATCAAAATCCCCACAATCCGTGCTGCAGACAATTCCTACAGAAAAATGAGACCCACTGAGCTCACAAGTTACAAAAGCACATCAAAGGGGAGGATTCTAGCCCCAAGGACTAGAAATAATAGAAAAATTCAAAAGAATAAAATTGCGTATGTTTAAAATGAGAGAAAAACTAATCAGATGCCAAAACTACATTTGATAAAATTCAACATTCAATCATGATTTTTTTTTAATAACAAAACAGAACAAACAAGAAAAGACTTCTTATAAATCTAAGAAAGACATTTTCTTATGTGGTACATATATACCATGGAATACTATGCAGCCATAAAAAGGAATGAGATCATGTCCTCTGCAGGGACATGGGTGGAGCTGGAAGCCATCATCCTCAGTAAACTAACACAGGAACAGAAAACCAAACACCGGATGTTCTCACTCATAAGTGGGAGCTGAACAATGAGAACACATGGACACATGGGAGGAAGCAACACATACTGGGGCCTGTGAGGTGTGGAGGAGCATCAGGAAGAACAGCTAATGGATGCCGGGCATAACACCGAGGCGATAGGATGATCTGTGCAGCAAACCACCATGGCACACGTTTACCTATATAACAAACCTGCACATCCTGCACACGTACCCTGGAACTTAAAATAAAAGTTGAAGAAAAAAAAAGAAGACATTTTCATAACCCAATAAAAGGCACATATCCACCAACCCAGAAGCAGCATTATTCTGGGTGGCACAAGCTCTCCTTTTAAAGCCAGGGATGAGACAGGAAAGGTTACTATCACTGCCTCTGTTCAACACTGTTTCGTGAAGGTCGGCAAACTTTCTGTAAAGAGCCTGAAGGCAGATATTTAGGCTTTGCAAACTAGGTAGTCTCTGTTGCAACTATTCAACTCTGATGTTATAATGCAATGGTACCACAGACAACATGGATGTGGCTGTGTTTCAATAAAACTTTATTAACAAAAACAGGTGCCATCATGAAAGTCCAAGTCAGTCCATCGAGACAAGAAAAATAAGTGAACATCACATAACATGAAAAAGAAAAGACTTGTCATTATGACTAAAAGATTTTATCTGTCTGCATAATGCAGGAGTATCTAAACCATGAAAATTAATGCGTTCAGCAAGATATAAAAAATAACATTCCTATACACCAGCAACAATAGGAAAAGATATAACAAAAAGATGCCACAAAACAAAAAATGTGGGATAAAAAAAATCTAAATTTTTAAAAATTTAATGTGGTAGTGAGCACCAATAGTCATAGCTACTCAGAAAGAAGCTGTGGCACAAGGGTCACTTGAGCCCACCACTGCACTCCAGCCTGGGAGATCTCATCTCAAAATAAGGAACAAACAAAAGAAAGAAATATGAGATACTTACGAAGACATTTAACAAAGACATGTAAGAAAACTATGGCAAAAATTACAAAATTCTATTGAAAGACCTAAAAAAAGAACTAAATAAACATAGCTATACCATTGTTGTAGATGAGAAGACCCAAGATAAGAGAGCAAATTCTTAGGATTTATCTGTAAATCATCTGAGTAATTCTAACAAAAGCCCAATAGGGCTTCCACATTCCTAAAATACATTTGAAAGTGCAATGAGCTTAGAATAGCCAAAACAATTCCAAAGAAGAAAACTGAAGTAAAACTTAAACTACCCAAACCTATAAGGCCAAGGTAATTAAAATAGGGTAGAGCCAGAGTAAGCAAACACACCATTAACAAAGAACAGAAGCCACACACAGCCACACGTGTTTGGGAATGTGGTGTATGACAGTGGGAAAAGATTCGATACATGCAACTGAGACAAATGGACATCCATATGGAAAAAGATAAAAGTGGATTCCAATGACATATACACAAAAATCAATTCTCAGTGTCTGTGAAACACTACATTTGAAAACTTTAAAATAATGTATAGGAAATTATGGCATTGGGATAGAGAAGTATTTCTTTAAAAAAACACATAAAAAAGTACAAACCACAAAGGAGAAATGGATAAATATGACTACATTAAAATTTAGCACTGCTGTTTAATTAGAGACATCATAAAAAGTGAAAACATAAGCCACAGACTAGTAAAGATATTTGGGGCCCATTAAACTGACAAAGAATTGATACTAGACTATAAATGATTCTTATAAATCATTAAGAAAAAGGCCAACGGCAATAGAAGGACTAGCAAGGAATATAAATGGGCAATTCACAAAAGACGAAACTCAGATGGCCACTGAGTACAGAAGAGACACTCAATCACACCAGAATGCAGAGAAATGCAATTTAAAACAATGAGATCCAATTCTGTGCCAATCAGATTAGCAAAAATTAAAAATCTGATAACTAAGAGGATATGGGGAAACTACCAATGGAAGCATAATCACAACTGCTTTGGAGAGCAATTTGGTAATGTCCACTAAGTTAAAAATGTGCACGTTCTAGAACCAAGCCATTTTTCCTGAGTACTGGCTCTAGAAAACCTCTAGTACATATTTCTAAATAGATATGCACAGTTACTACTGTATCACTATTTGTAATAACAAAAAAGGTGAAAGCATCTAAACTTTCTCTCAGGTGAACAGATGAAGACTCTGATTTATTCATACATACTGGAATCCTATGGAGCAGTAGCTATAGTTTGGTTTGCTTGTCCTCTCCAAAGCTCACGTTGAAATATGATCCCCAATGTTGGAGGCTGGAACTGATGGGAGGTGTTTGGGCCATAATGGTGGATTCCTCATGAATGGCTTGGTGCTGCCCTTGCAATAATGAGCAAATTCACTTCATTAGTTCCCTCAAGAGCTGGTTGTTGAAAGCAGCCTGACACCTCCCTTTCTCTCTCTCTCTCTCTCTCTCTCTCTCTCTCTCTCTCCCCTCCCCTCCTGAAATGTGATCTGCACACACTGGTTTCCCCTCACCTTCCCCCATGAGTGGAAGCAGCTGGGAGCCCTCAACAGCAGCAGATGCTGGCACCATGCTTCCTGTACAGCCTGAAGAACCAGAAACCAAATGAACTTCTTTTATTAATTACCCAGCCTCAGGTATTCCTTTATAGCAACATAAATGGACTAAGACAGCAGTTAAAACAAATCAACATGGATAAACCTCAAAGACAATGTCAGAAAGAAACATACAAGATAATTCCTATAAATTTCTAAACATTTCCTCAAAAGGCACAAACACATCTGGGAATGAAACATGGCAACGTTGGCAGAAGTATGAATATTGATGGAGAAAGGGGAGAGGGGGAGAAGGGAGAAGGGTATAGAGGGAAGCAAGGGGTGTTTAGGAATATCTGAAACATTTTCTTTCAAAGAAAAAACAGGGAAGGAGAGCAAGATGGAAGAACACATGCAAACAAACACAGTACGTTAGCATCTGTTTAACATCCATGTTGGGAACGTGCCTGTCTATCATTTAGTGTAGTATTCTGTAGGCTTGGACTATTTCATCATTTCAAACATTATTTTAAAAGGAAATCACGTTTGGAACAAATGTACAAGTTTCATCACATTATTAAAAGGCCTCTAAAACCATATGTTGCCCTAAACAAAACCAGCACTCTCTGCCCTCATCAGCCACCTCAGTTGCTGTACTTGATGCCAATGACTGTTCATTCTTTCCAAAAATCAAAGCCTCATACAAAGAAAGAGTATTTGTTAGACTCAAAAATATTCACAAGAATGCGCCACATGCTTTAAAGGTAATTTTTAAAGGATTCCGGAAATGTTTGGGGCAATAGCAACATCAATGGAAGCATCAAAGAGTTATATCTATCCCAAGGTCACTACTTTGAAGAGAGCAAAATCCATTTACACTGTAAGTCTGATTTTTTTTTTTTTAAATTCAGCAGCAGCAACTAAAGTCATTCCTCTCTGAACTGTCAACGTTATCCAGTATCAGAGTCAAGGCACCGCACTGAGAATGCCCTAGGAGTGGACGTTGGGGCCAGCATTATAAATTACACCACATCCTTACAAAGAGCATGTCATTCAACACAAGGCTCATGCGGTGGTTGTAAATTACTGCAGATCCTTGCGTCGTCCAAGGGGGATTTACCTAGGTATTTTTCTCAGAAAATGGGAAACTTGTTAATCAAACACTGAGCCCTATGGGTCGGCAGAAAGGAAACACGATTTTCACAGTGAGCTCAGAGCCAGCAGCTGCAATAAGGACTGAGCACACACAAGGGAACAGCAGACGAATTAAAGAACACGACCAGCACGAAGTAAGGGATTCACTTTGAGCAACAGCCTCTTGCATTATTTCTGAATCTATAATCAGGAGAAAAGCCTGAAAGGCCCCAGCCCACCTTGCAGACAATAATTTCATTGTCAATTGTCAGTTCATCACACAAAGCCTTCATTATGTTTACAACATACATTGCAATACATTCAACAAAGCATAGATATATTTGCTCATGAATATTTATGTATTTCACAAATATTCACTGAGCGCCTACCGTGGCCCAAGAGCTGGATCTGTACACAAATAGTAAAGTGAAATAGCTCCATCCTTGCCCTCACTGAGCTTGTGATAAATTAACTACATTGTTCACAAACTAAATGGCAAGTTTCTTCTAACAAGACTAATTCTTCCTTCATTTGTTAATATATGAATCTGCCTACCGAAGGACTCCTATTTACCTTTTAAATTTGCAAGATTACAGACTATCCCTGTAAACTACCATATGTTGAGATAGCTGTGTTCATGGTTCCCGGATGTAAGAACTGGTCAAATGGAGTCATTAATGTGTCATTCACCTTACTGAATACTGTAACTATGCTTTATTTTTATTTTATGGGGTTTTTTTGTTTTGTTTTGTTTTGTTTTGAGATGGAGTCTTGTTCTATCACCCAGGCTGGAGTGCAATGGCGTGATCTTGGCTCACTGCAACCACTACCTCCTGGGTTCAAGAGATTCTCCTGCCTCAGCCTCCCGAGCAGTTGGCATTACAGGCACGTACCACCACGCCCAGCTAATTTTTGTATTTTTAGTAGAAATGGGGTTTCACCATGTTGGTCAGGCTGGTCTCAAACTCCTGACTTCAGGTGATCTGCCCACCTCAGCCCCGCAAAGTGCTGGGATTACAAGCATGAGCCACTGCACCTGGCCCTATGCTTTATTTTATAGGAGCCATTGGATGATTAACTGTGCTTACTTGACAAGAGAAATACCTTATAAACAATTGCTAACATTTATTGCTTGCTTACACTATTTATTATTTGTTTATTGTTTGTTCGCAACCAGCCAGCAATGTTGGTATTAGTGTTTCCCCCAGTTTACAGATGAGGGAAAATGAGGAAGAGAGAGGTTCACAACTAGCCCAGAGTCACACAGTAGTAACTGGTTGAACCACAATTCAAATTCTGTCCTGAGCTCTTCACCATTATACAAAATTGCCTTAGAGACAGACAACAAAGGTAGAGGTAAAACCTCACCTATGAAAGGAAGGTGCTATGTTTAGGAGTCTTGTCAGGAAACATCACAGATGTGTAAGGCATGGCTAACAGCATCTGTTTTTCAGAACTGTTTATAATAGCAAGAAGAGAAGCGGGGGAAATGCTGCAAGAGCCTACAAATCCAACAGCACATGAATTAAGGTATTGAAATAAATTATTTGTATATATTCATATAATAAGGCCATTAAAATATATGGGGAAAGAGTTTAGTATCTAAGGAAATGTTCATGACATTCTTTAAAGTTCAAAGAGCAAGGTAGAAAAGTTTTACAAATTATAAACACATCATGATCCTTCCTTTTTTAAAGAAAATCATGTCTGTGTGTATAGAAAACTAGTTGCAAAGAAGATACAATAAAACGTTCATTATACTTACCTCTGAGTGGTCATATCACAAGTGATTTCATTAACTGTTGCTTGTCTAAATTTTTTTAAAATGTTCTCTACAAAGCAGAAACCCATCTAATAAGCAATTAAATGAGAAGTGTCAATCAAATCACTTATATCCAAAATAATATCAAAGACTTTATAAAATGCCTACTGATATATAATTGTTATTGGTTTTCATATCTTTTTGGTTGTGTTCCCAGCCACCCCAAAATTTGAACATGGATTTCCAAACATGAATATTTCATTATTTCAAAATTACATATATTCCCTAACTTCATATACACTTAAAATTTCATAAAAACAAAAAAAAAATAGAAATTTGAATATCTTATTTTCAGATCCTAATAGACTGTCATCCACAAACCCTGAGAAACAACAGACCATAAATACACTATTACCAAAGTACTGAAAATAAATTACAGTCATCCCTCGGTATCCCAGGAGGACTGCCTCCAGTACCCAACCAGAGGATATCAAAATCTGTAGATGCTCAAGTCTCTTATATTAATATCAAGTGGTGTAGTATTTTCACATAACCTATGCCACCCTCCTCTATACTTTAAATCATCTCTAGATCAGTTATAATACCTAATACACTGTAAATGCTATGTAAATAGTTGTTATACTGTATTGGGTTTTATTTGCATTATTCTTTTTTTTTTTTTATGTTTTCGAGCTACATGTTTTTTGACAAATATGAATTCCTTCCAATCTCCTGGGTTTTTGTTGGATCTCTGGAATTGCCTTCAAAGCTGTATTCCACTCATAGAACCTAATTCAAGGGAATGCCATGAGCAAAATGGAGGCAGGAAAGCAAGAGCAGGTAAGGAGAGAAAGTTCATCCTCTTCAGGAAACAGTCATCAGAGGCTTTCAAATGATGCCATCATGGGGCCAGAATTTCACTTTCGAAAGATCCATCAGGCCCAAGTATATGGGATTGAAAGCAGGACTAGAACCCTTTAAAACAAAGACAGATGGTTCTCTGACACAAGAAAAACAATAAAAATTGTAAAAAAAAAAAAAATTAGATAGAAAGAAGATAAACGAGAGAGCTTCTATTAGATCACCCTGGGATTTTCAGGAAACTCATAATCAAGGTCATCTGCTGAACTAGAAGGAGACTCAAAGAGGAGGAAAAGGATCTGTCAAAGGACAAAATTACAACAAATTTAGTTTAAAAAGCTCAAGCTCAAGTAGCTTTATTTGCAATTTTAGAATAGAACAACATTTCATTCCATTAAGTATTTTGGTGCAAAAGTAATTGCGGTTTTGCCATTAATAAGTGCTGCAATTAGTGGGCAGAGATGGTTGGCTTTGTAAGCAGAAAAGGGCTAGAGAAAGCAGAAACACAGAACAAAAGCAACTGGTCATTGCATAGTTACTTTCTTTGTAAGCCAGGAACAGGGAAACAGAACAATAGGGAAAAAAAAATCTAGTTAACATCACGTTCCTTCAGGTTATTTTTTGTTGTAAGGATTAAAGCAGAGAGAACTTCATCAGGCTGATTGAAGACTGAAACTCTCCTGTTTGGAAAATTAAATTGTTATCTCCTTCCCCTGATTTATTGGAAGGTGACATGCAACTTTAGCATGAGCGACTTCATTTTGATTTGCAGAAGCTTAGTCCAAAACGATGGCCTCCTGTAATTTTTATTTAACAGTTCCAGCAACTACCAAGAAGTGTGCCACAGGAATGAGTATGGGGTGGGGGGCGGTGTATGTGTATACCTGTGCACACACTCAAATACACCTTTGGATTAAAATAATTTTTAACTGTAAATGACTCAAAGAAGTCTACTTTCAGTGTATACTTCGAGTTTTTTCCCTACATTAAAGTCATTTTAGTGGAAATCGTTCTTATCTTTCTATATAAGTCTATTTCAAGACAGTTTGCAGAAGCTGGGAAAGTGGGGTGCAATGTAAAATGGAAAGCTAATTTGTCTGAACCTTTCTCAAGGCAATCATATGATAGAGTAAGAGGCAAGACTCGATATGGAAATATTAATATCTTATAAGGCCCTGAAACATTTGGTAATTAATTTTTCAGCAGAAAGAAGTTTTTATTTCAATGGTAAGAATAGCTACCACTGCCATGACATAGGAGAGAGAGAAAATAAAAATCAAAGGGCCTAAGAAGAAGGCAGTAAAAGAGAAGAGGCATGGTCATACGCTAATTCTTATACCCATGGATCTCATTCAACAGGGAAGATGGCAGAACCTGACAATGTTAAGGCAGGCTGCTGCCACTGCGATTGATTCTTCTAGGCCAAAGTGAAAAGAGAGTAAGCCTGCTTCATAATGCCAAGCCAGGATTTAGATTTCTCCAGCAAAGGAACCAAATGGACTATGAAATTCTTCAAAGGCAGAAATAGTGTCAAGTTACTCAACAAATATTTCTTTAACACCTATGTTCCAAGACATTACACTAAATGCTGGGGAGAGAGAAAAGACTGGCTTCCAGAATTAGTTACCTATTGCTGTGAAGCAAACTACTCCAAAACTCAGTGGCTCAAAATAATAAATATTTAGTATCCTACGGTTTCTGAGGATCTGGGAAGATCTAGGTGCTCCTAGCCCAGGAGCTCCGGGTTGGAGGACCTCAAGACCACCCCCAGTTTCAGTGATGGCTAAGAGGATTCACAGGACTCACATAAAATTATTCATAGCTAGGATTTATTATAGCAAAAGAATATAAAGCAAAATCAGCACCTTTTCCCTTTGCCAGACAGGGAACCAGATGCAAGCTTCCAAGAGTTCTCTCACTGTGGAATCACACAGAATGGGCTTAATTCCTCCAGCATCATATTGTGACAAGTGGAAAATGCTGTCTACCAGGGAAGCTTATCACAGACTTAGTGCTCAATGTTTTTGTCTGTCTGTTTTTTTAGAGTTTGGAGGGCAGGGGGGTCTCACTCTGTCACCCAGGCGGGAGTTCAGTGGCACAGTTAATGGCTCACTGCAGCCTTGACTTCCTGGGTTCAAGCAATCTTCCCACTTCAGCTTCCCGAGTATCTAGGACTACAGGTGCACACTACCATGCCTGGCTAATTTTCTAACTGTTTTCAGAGACGGCATCTTGCTCTGTTGCCCAGGTTGGTCTTGAACTCCTGGCCTCAAGCTATCCTCCTGCCTCAGCCTCCTGAGTCACTGGGATTACAGGCATAAGCCAGCACTCCTGGCCCAAGGTTTTTACTGGGGGTTGCTCATTACACACCCTCTGCCTAGCACATATAAAAATCCCAGACTCCCAGCCGGGCGTGGTGGCTCACGCCTGTAATCCCAGCACTTTGGGAGGCTGAGGTGGGCAGATCATGAGGTCAGGAGATCGAGACCATCCTGGCTAACGCGGTGAAACCCCGTCTCTACTAAAAATACAAAAAAATTAGCCGGGCGTGGTGGCAGGCGCCTCTAGTCCCAGCTACTTGGGAGGTTGAGGCAGGAGAATGGCGTGAACCTGGGAGGCAGAGCTTGCTGTGAGCGCAGATTGTGCCACTGCACTCCAGCCTGGGCGACAGAGTGAGACTTGGTCTCCAAAAAAAAAAAAAAAACAACACACAAAACAAAACAAAATCCCAGACTCCCATATGGAAAACAGGTGCTCAGCATAAATAATATTGTTTACAGTTTAGGCACAGTGAACCAACCTTATCCATTAGGGAATCGTGTCAGGCCTTCCCTAAATCCAAATTCCTGGATGCCAGCCAAGTCGATTTTGCAAGAAGCCTTTGTAAGTACAGTAGTCTGAGGCCTCCTACAGCAGTTTTTTTCTACACAGTATCTCATGAGATTACTGTCAATCTGGTCTGCATCATCTGAAGCCTTGACTGGAACTAGAGGGTCCACTTACAAGAAAGCTCACTCGCATGGCTATTGGCTGGAAGTTCTTCACCACGTGGGCCTCCACCAGACTGCCTGAATGTCCTCAACTTATGGCAGCTGGCTTTCCCCGCCGTGAGGGACCCAGGAGAGCACGGGATTAGAGCATGCCCAAAATGGAAGCTGCAGTCTTTAATAAACTAATATTGAGAATGACATACCATCACTTATGCCATTTGCAATTAGTCACACAGGCCAACCCTAGTACAATGTGGGAAGGGGAGGGGATTAACAACTCTGTGAGTCCAGGAGTCAGAGATCAAAGGGAGCCGTCTTGGAGGCTGCCTAACACAGGACACCCTTTGGCTCCCAAGGACTCCCATCTCTCCTACACACAATATACACTACCCCTCCTACTGTCCCCAAAAGTCTCATCTCAACAGAGTATCAGTTCCAAGTCCAGACCCTGATTATCTAAATCAGCCTTCTTGGGTATAGTCTCTGACATACAGCTCCTGAATGTGGTTCTTCGTGATATAGAGGCATGTGCAAATAAAGAAACAAGTTATCTGGCCCCATGCACCCTACATCCACGGGCAGGATAAGGAGAGGATAACTGCTACAGACGTTCCAACTCACAAAGGGGAAAATGGGAAGTATGCGAGGATAGCAGTTCTGAAATCCAGGCAAGCGAATGATGGAAGCTCCTTGATCTGGTCTCTAATTAAGGCCTAGGAATAGTTCTCTATGGCTTTAGTCTCACCTCTGGACTCTTGAGTCTGCCCTCTCAGGCATCCTTTCATTTTCATGAAAGGTAACATGTGCTTGTGGAGTTAGTTTCCTCAGTCTGCTTTTTATTTGCTGATACTTGGTGGTCCAAAGGCCTCTTTGCATTTTGTACTCTTTATGTCTCTTTTCTTTCCAGCTGATGGTGTTTCTTCAGGCATAACTCCCTTTCAACTCCATGGGTCTTCTGGGAATCCCTTTAGATTTAATTCCACTACACAAAAGCCACACCCACAAATCTCTTTGAAACAGGTCCTTCTTGAGCTTGGACTGAGGCACAATGTCTGTGAGCTTCCAGGGAACCCTACTGGTTGATAGAGAGAATCTGTAAGGCAAGCCCTTAGTCCAGGGGTGTCTAATCTTTTGGCTTCCCTGAGACACATAGGAAGAAGAATTGTCTTGGTCCGCATATAAAATATACTCACAATAGCTGATGAGCTAAAAAATAAAAATTAAAAAATAAAAGTAAAAGTAAAGGTACATGCGTAACGTTTTGAGAACGTTTACAAATTTGTGTTGGGCCACATTCAAAGCCATCCTGGGTTGAATGCAGCTGGCAGTCCAAGGGCTGGACAAGCTTGGTTTAGTCATCTTTCGGTTTGTCTGACTAAACAGTATTATGAGACACCATCTTTGTTTACTGGGATGTTAAGAAAAGATTTTACAGTCACATCCTCGGCTTAATGTTTGGACCTTGTTTTCCTAAAAGTGCCCTGGATTTGGTCTTTGCTCAGATGTCATTTCTTAATGTTAGCATCATGTGCCATGTGGGGAGGCTGGGAATGTTTAAAACCAGCAAGTCCTGGCTCTTTTTTATTTAATAGTTTTGCCTTCAGTTTCTCCCTCTCTCTTTTTTGCAGTTTTACTCTAGGTAACAGGAAAAAAAATATCAGAAAGCACTTTCAGCACTCTGGTTAGAAATCTCCTTAACTATATCGCCAGTTTATCAGGTATATTTTCTACTTTCTACATTACTACAGGTGACAGTGTTGTTATTTTTTTTTCTTTTTTGCCACCATAACAAGGATTCTCTGTTTTCCAGTTTCCAATAGGACTTTTCCCATTTTCCTTGAAGCCTTCACTGGCAGCCTCCTCAAAGTCCAAACTTCCGTGAAGAGCGTGTTCAAGGCATTTCACACTGTTACTAACATGGTCCTTAATCCTCCCAGTTTTTCCACACCCCACTGCCTAGTTCAAAGCCCTATCACATTTTAGTTTCGTGTTACATCAGCACTGCACTTCTAGTACCAACGTGGATTAGTTATCTACTGATGCGTAATAAACTATCCCAAAACTCAAAACTGAAAACAACAAGAATTTATTGTCTCACGTATTTTCTGAAGGTCAGGAATTGGGAGCCATTTAGATGGACGGTTTTGACTCAGAGTTGCTTATGAGTTTGCCATCAAGCTGATGGCACGGCCTGTAATACCTGAAGGTTTGACAAGGGGGAGGATCTGCTTCAAAGCTCACTCACATGTCTGTGGCCAGCTTCCATTTTTTATTAGCTGTTGCCACATGAGCCTCTCTGTGTACACTGCCATTTGTCACAATAGCTAGCTTTCCATATGTCAGTGGGCCAAGAGAAACAGCCCAACACAGAAACCTCAGTCTTTCATAACCTAATCTTGGAAGTGACATATGATCTTGTCTGTCATCATCTATTTGTCAGGGGCTTGAATATGAGGAGGTAGGGATTGTTGGAAGAGTGTTGGTGGATGGAAACCATATTTCGTATCTGGAGGTCTAACACACTGGTAGACATCAACAACTACTTAAAATAAGATTTAATAAGAGGCATAACAGACATAAGGAGAAGTCAGCACCAGCTTACCCTGGGAAAGTCAAGGTGGGCATCACAGAGAAGTGATGTTTAATTTAGGACCTAAAAGATAAATGAGATTTGTCAGACACATTGAAGAGCTCCTGCCTTGAGGAAGCATTTGCATGCATTTCTGTTTTTGCATGTCCTACCTGCTTGGTAAATTTTGTAGCCTCAAAGCTTTTTCCAAGAACAAATATAGAGTGATTTAATTTAACATCAATATTTTTGGAGAACCTATTACTATTTAATAGATGAGTCAAAAGCATAATGGTAGATGATGGATGCTAGGCTTGGAATGCATCATCTAAAGGTCAAACGTTGCTTAAGAAAAAAAAAACAATAATGAATAAAGTAAAAATTTACATCTTGATAACAAATGCAAGAGTCAGAATAACTGTCCTAATTAGGTAAAGCTTGCAAAAATTTCAACACAGAATTGTGATTATTTAAATAGGACAGCAGGAAGAAAGACACGGAGAAAGAAATGCTATCCAAAGGACCCTTCCAATGAAACAAACGCAAGAATGGATAGAAAATAGGTCAGGCAAGTGCACTGAGACATTAAAAGCTTTTTAAAAACATTTCTCATTATAAGAGTGATACGACCTCATTATAAAAATCTGTAAAGTGTAAATAAGCACAAGAAAGAAAATAAAAATCACCTATGACCTCAAATTCCAGGGATAACTACTAATTGGATTATAGGCTGTTCCATTTTAGGCTATTGAATGAATAGGTAGGGAAATAAATATATATATATATATATATATATAGAGAGAGAGAGAGAGAGAGAGAGGGAGCTATGCAGGTGTGTAATTTTGGAAATATGTAATTTTTGGAAATAGCTCTATGTTCTTTATGAATATAAAATTAACACATAATTAAATAACATGTAATACTTTCTAAGTATAAATATTATAAGGAGATATGAGTTAGACAATAAAATTCACCCATAATTCTTATACTCAGGGGAAAAACACTGTTTACTGTTAGTATCTGATATTTTTCTCAAAGTCATTTTCCAATGCAAATGTTTTAATGCAAAAATAGGCTCACACTATTTTATTAATGGCTTCTCTCATTAGAAGTACATAGGTATGTACCAGAACTTATTTAACCAACATTTTATTAATGAGCATTTGTGCTTCTCCTAATTGCCAGCAAGACCCAGGCAATTACAACTTATACACACATTTTTACATACTCATCTGTCATACTTTTTACATACATTCACATTTTACATACTCAGGATAAACTTCTAGAATTAGATTTGTTATGTCAAAAGACATTTGCTTTTTATGAATTTTTATGTACATTGCATTGGTAGACACATGAATGGCGGCCACATGGTCCGCCATTCATGTTACACCAATGGACATACCAAGAGGATCAGAATGCCTTCTTTTATTTATTTATTTATTTATTTATTTATTTATTTATTTATTTTTGAGACAGGGTCTTGCTCTGTCACCCAGGCTGGAATGCAGTGGCATGATCTTAGCTCACTGCAAGCTCTACCTCCTGGGGATCAAGTGATTCTCCCACCTCAGCAACCTGAGTAGCTGGGACCAGAGGTGTATGCAACCACACCTGGCTAATTTTTGTAGAGATGGGGTTTTACCATGTTGCCCAGGCTGGTCTTGAACTTCTGAGCTCAAGCAATCCACCCACCTTGGCCTCCCAAAATGTTGGGATTACAGGAGTGAACCACTGTGCCCAGCTCAAGAATGCCTTCTGCCACTACCTTCACCATTACTGAGCATAGCAATTCTTTTTCATCTTTGCTAATAAGCAAAATACAGTTTTAACTTTCATTCTTTCAGTTGCTATTAAGACTATATTTTCAAATGTTAAAAATCATTTGAATTTCTTCTTTGTGAATTAAGCATTCTCAAGTTCTATCAAATTCTGGAGGTGTTCACTGTTTTTGTATTAATTTGTGAGTGTACTCCCAGTCACCCAGGTGCACCATCCATTCATATTTTTTAAAGCCTAGTAATGAAATCTTAACAGAACATGCATAAGAACTACAAAGTTAGTAAATGGTTGAGCTAAGTTCAACTGTTTTTGAATCCAAAGTCCAAGCATTTCCCATGATGGTGTATACTATGCTGATGCCCCTTCAAGGCTGAAAGCAGCCATTCCCTGTCTATGTTTCACATTCAAACCTCCTGGGGAGCTTTGGAAGCATTTCACTTGTCTCTTACCCCATACCAATTAAATCGGGCGTAGTAATTTTGAGGATGCAAAGGTGATTCCAATGGAGAGTAAAGTTTGGTGAGGTATGAACTGAGCATTTCACCCCCCAGCTACTGGCTCTTAGCTCTCAGCTGTCAACCTTCTCTGACCCTTGGCTGAAGAGAATTTGCCCAAGCTCATGTGCCTTCCTGGGGGCTGAACCCTATGACTGAATGATAAGGTATAAAGATCCATCTCTGTTGCCCCAACTCAGGAAATGCCAGTTCTAGAGTTCCACTGGGTAGGGTGAGGCCTTCCAATGACAACACAGTACATCTGCTCCTTTTACCCAGTCCTGCCTCCTTCCCTTCCCCCATCCCCTAGAAGTGCTGCTCCTGAGACAGACTCTGGCAATGCCCCTCATGCTACTCTCAGAGGTTGCTTTCTGGAGGAACCTAATCTGTGTCACCTCCTATATGGAACTGCCCCTTAAAAAATAAACTTTCTCTAAAAAGAAAAAAAAAAAACCAGACCAAACAAAATCTTCCTCAAAAGGTTTACATACATCCAAAGCTAATAATCAAGGTATGTTTAAAAATTCTTTCACAGGGAGGTGTTGTTTAATGAGTACAGAGTTTCTGTTTGGGATGATGAAAAAGTTTCAGAAATAGGTAGCAGTGATGGTTGCACAAAACTGTGAGCATAATTAATGCCACTGAACTGTACTTTAAGAATGATTAAAGTGGCAAGTTGTATGTTATACATAGGGCCACGATTTTTACAAAGTAATAATATACCAAAAAAACAGTAAACTTTGCATGGGTAGACTGTACAGTACGTGAATTATATCTCAATAAAGATGTTTTTAGAAATCCTTTCACTGCAGTGTGAGTACATGGTGGCCAGTGGATAAGTAAAATAGTAGCCGCAGCTCTATGAACCCATAGAACAATGGCAATATTTTCAAGCCCTCATTGAGGGGTTCTCTTTCACTCATTGTCTCATCCCCCAAAATAGAGAAACAAAATACTTATTGATTTGTACTTTATGTATCTTCGGTCAGCAGTAATTCAGGATTTATATATTGAGCAATGCAGGGAAAAGAATAAGCAGTTTCTTGGGCCAGCTCCCAGGGCTAAGAATATTTAAAAACTACTGAGGGTGAAGATATTGGCAATGTCACTGAATTCGATTTTGCAGTAGTACGGGTGCTTGCTGTAAATTAAGCACAAGCTCACACGTACAGAAAACCACCATGACTCTAGATGACAGGCTCATTTCTACAGGAGGAACAACACAAGCTTGTTTATAAAAACAAGCATGCACCAAAGGCAGCAGTGTCCAGAGGATAATGTATGCAAAAATCTGTCTCCCCAGAAATACACGGTCTATTGCCACACCTCCAGGATTTATAAAGTACTTCACATTTGCAACCTCCTCCATAATCATTGTCATTAGCCATCCCCAAGGAGCCCAGGGGTTCCCATTTTTTTGAAAGGTTGGCAAGCCTCTTGTCTCAACGCATACCCTTCTTTAACAAGAGACTTCCATTCAATAAAGGCCAAACCTCAGATAACAGTAACTGTCATTTAAAGACCGTGGTTGCTGCTTCTGGGCCCTCCACAATCAATGTACTACCAGAAATCAACCTGATGTTATACAAACCTTAGACACTGAAACGCGTAAGGATTAAAGAAAACACCAATATCAAAAATGCCACTCAAAGTCGAACAAATCTGCAGCTGGAAAATCTGACCTTTAGCCCTGAATCTGCCTCTAATAAGCTGTGTGATCTGGGGCTAGTTAATAAGTCACTCTGAATTGCAGTTTCTTTATCAGCATTTGGACTTCATACTTGGGGTGCCTAGCTCTCAGATAGGCAGAAAGTGAGGTAGAATGAGATTAAGGATGCCGGGCACAGTGGCTCACACCTGTAATCTCAGCACTTTGGGAGGCAAGGGTGGGTAGGTAGATTGAGTCTAGGAGTTTGAAACCAGCCTGTGTGGCATGGCAAAACCCTGTCTCTACAAAAAATACAAAAATGAACCAGGTATGGTGGTGCAGGCCTGCACTACTAGCTACTTGGGAGGCTGAGGAGGGAGGATCACTTGAACCCAGGACATAAAGGTTGCAGTGAGCTGAGACTGAACTACTGAATTCCAGTCTGGGCAGCAGAGTGAGACCCTGTCTCAAAAAACAACAACAACAACAACAACAACAAAAACAAACAAACAAAAAAAAAACACTTCAAAGACTACAGTTCTGTACAAATGTGAAAGAGTACTTACAACACTTCTTATCTCTAAATATCACCAGAGAAACATAGCTTAGGGCCCTTTGGATGCAAAATAACTGTTTAAATATGAGTGAGGAAGAGAATTCCACCAGGGGAAAAGTATTCACTCAAGTTATCTCTTCTAGCATCCATTTCACAAACCATTTGAGACCCAGATTATTGTGTTGTGGAAGCCACAAACCAAGGTGTGAAAGAAAGTAAGAGAATACGTCTTTAATTTGGACTGATAAAATCATTTCTATCTGAAACTCTAGAGTTAGTTTGGTGTGCTGTTTTGCTGACTTTTGCTGTTGTTGCTGTGTTGTGTGTGTGTGTGTGTTCTGTTTTTATTTATCTTAGAAAGCACTGACATAAAATGGTCAGTTCCTTTTGGGATTTGGGCATAACGTTTTTTCTAGAAAAGGCCCTAGAGAGAACTAAATTTTCACAGAATTGCATAGCAATGGATTCTGTAATGTATTTTTAACAAATTCTATGAGGTAGGAAAAGTCATCAACACACTGATTTCATATTCCACAAATGTGTAACCTCTGAGATTTCAAAGTCAGGGACTCATTGTTTCCCACTGAATGAAGACTCAGACAGGGACAAATACATGTTCCCAATTTAGCAGGGCCACAGCGACTGCGAGCAGTTGCTTAACAACTGCACAAACTTGTGCATGACCTCCCAGGTTGCCAGGAGAGGTCCCCCGGCAGGGCCAAAAGCAGAGTCAGACACAAACAACTGACCAAAAAATGAATCCTGAAATCGAGAGAGAACGAAACTAAAGCGTGTTCCTCTTTCAACGTCTTTTTCTTAAGAAAAGTCTTGGGGAGAAATCAGGATATATTCTGAGACCGAGTTCTTTGTGGTCTTCTGGCACTGAAGAATGAATCAACTTTAAAACAAGCACAACTTTCAATCTCCGATTTCCTCTCCTCTTTTATTTCAATATGAAACTCCTCAAGAGAAGAACACACACTAAATAGCTCTCTCAGGGTCATCCATGACCTTGAGATGTGCTCGCCAAATCCAGTGGTTCTCCGAGTATTTCTTGACCTTTCTGTGGCATGCAACACTCCTGGCTGTTTCTTTTTCTGGAAACAGCTCCCCAACTTGACTCCTCTGGTACAATGTCCATCCTGCCACTCTGACTACCCTGCCTGCTGCATTTTCCTCTCTCTTGTGCCTCTCCCAGTTCTGGAACACCTTTGTCTCCTGGGTTCTCCTTCTGGCATCCTCCACTGTAAACACTCCCTCAGAGAGCTGAGCTCTTACATGGCTCTCTATCCACCTGTATGGGATGACTCCCAACCAATCCCATCTTGAAGATGAAGACAACATTTCCAATCACCTACTCCATATTTCCATTTCTGCCCCTCAGCACCTCATACCCAAGATGGACCCCATTACTCTACCCACAAAACAAGCTCCTATTCCTCATTTCCCAAGTATTGTTATTAATTTCATCATCTCTTCCCATCAAAGCCATCCTTCTATTCCACCTACATTTACAAGTTACCCTGTCCCATGAATGGCCCAAGACTCATGTCCACTTCTTCCTTTGCATCCTCATGCAAAGATACTACAATCACCTCTTGAGCAAATTCTTGCACGCCGTATCTTCTGACTCATGTAAAATTCTGCAGAACAAAACCAGATGATTCTTCCGGAAGTAATGTGTGTATCACAGACCTGCTCAAAGACTATCAGTGCTTCCCCTTTTTCAAGTTCAGATTCCTAATCCTACTATCTAAGGTTCTCCCTGATCCAGTCTTATCGCCACTAGCATCCTAGAAGGTCACAATGTTCAGATGAGTTTCCATTTCTAGCTGTTTTCCTAAACTTCCCTTGCAGTTTTTGACTCCATCAAAAATTCTCTATTAGTCAGTTTTCACACTGCTATAAAGAAATACTTGATACTGGGTAATTTATAAAGAAAAGAGGTTTTCATTGGCTCATGTACTGGAGGCTGTACAGGAAGCATGATGCTAGTATCTGCTCAGCTTCTGGGGAGGCCTCAGGAAGCTTACAATTATGGCAGAAGGCAAAGGGGGAGCCAGGCAATTCACATGTCCAGAGCATGAGAAAGAAAGAGGGGAAGTGCTACACACTTTTAAACAACCAGATCTCATGAGAACTCTACTGTGGGGATGGCACCAAGGGGATGGTGCTAAATGGTTCATGAAGGATCCACCCCCACACTCTGATCACCTCCCACCAGGCCCCACCTCCAACACTGGGGTTACAATTTGACATGAGATTTGAGTGAGGACACAGAGCCAAACCCTATCAGCTCTTTGGACTCCTCCCCGCCCCATCTCCACCTGTTAGAATTGTACCTTTCTTCAACATCTAGCTCAAACTACTTTCACCATGACACTTCTGATTTCTCCTGTCAAAAATGCCTTGTATGCAAAAGCATTCTGTGCCATTTTGGGAGCATTTACCATAGTCTGCACCAACAAAGCACATATTTTATCTCCTCTTTAGATCACAAGCCTTGTAAGAAGAGAGGCTGAGCATCATGGTTTCCTGAAGAACATGAACTTTGAAACCTAAATAACCATGTTTTCACTTTGACTGGCTATATGACTGACTCTCTCTGGTTTTAATTCCCTCATCTGTAAAAAAGAACCTACGGTAATTATTGTGAATTTATTTGCTTACCTCAGATGTCAATAAACTATGGCTTGCAGGTCCCATCACTCATTTTAATTGAATTAATTAACTTTATTATCATTTAGAGATAGGGTCTCACACTCTGTTGCTCAGGCTGGAGCACTGTGGCACAATCAAGCTCACTCCTGCCTCAGCCTCCCAAAGTGTTGGGATTACAGATGTGAAACACTGTGCCAGGCCTGATTTTATAAATAAAGTTTTATTGGAACACAATATGCTCACTCACTTCTATATGGTCTCTGGCTGCTTCCACACTTCAATGGCAAAGCTGCAGAGACCACATGACTCACTAAGACTGAAATAGTTCTTAACTTGACCCTTACAAAAGAAGACCCCCTCTCTAGCTCCATTTCATGCTCCTTTTAGGAGGAGAGGTGGTATAGTTAAGGATACCTTCCAGACTTCTCTGCATCTAGAGATTCAGGACTGAACTGGATTTCACTAAATGTACTCAGGCAAGGAGTTCTAGAAGGTGGAAGTGAGATGAGGGCCATGCTTTGGCTTCTACTTGACTGTTCACTGCTGTCAAGGCAGGTCATGGAAATAGATTTCTTAATACGGTAGTGTCCAGCATCCTTTCTTCAGCTCCATGAAGGCTGAGACAGAGCTGTAGCCATGGTGGCTTTTCAATCCCACCTTTTCAATGCCAGGGTGGCAGCTACAGGGGTGTACTCTGACCTTGGTTTTATATTGTTCTGGGAATCTTTCCCTAGGGCTGCCCTTCCAGGGATTTTGTAATGTGAAAGGAAAATATCTTTTGGGCCCCCAAAGTCACTAAGTGAAAGGGAAAAGTCAAGCTGGGAACTGCTTAGGGCAAGCCTGCCTCCCATTCTAGTCAAAGTCATCACTGGGCTCACTGAGATAGATGCATATCTGATTGCCTCTTTTGGAAAGGCTAATCAGAAACTCAAAAGAATGCAACTGTTTGTCTCTCACCTATCTGTGACCTGAAAGCCCCCACCCGGCTCTGAGTCTTCCTGTCTTTGCTTCCAGTCATCCCAACTTTCCACACTGAACCAATGTACTTCTTACATACATTGATTGATGTCTCATGTCTCCCTAAACTGTGTGAAACCAAGCTGCGTTCCAACCAGCTTGAGCATGTCATCAGGCCTTCCTGAGGCTGTGTCATGGGTGCACATCCTTAACCCTGGCAAAACAGACTTTCTAAATTAACTGAGATCTGTCTCAGACTTTCTGGGTCCACCGTAAGCACCTAATTCCCTCTAGGAAAGCCCTTCTTTAAAATTTATAGCCAAGTTTTCATGTCTTGTACTGAACCCTAACTGATACAGAGTCAAATTATAAATACCTAGTTGAGTTCCTGAGAGATAAAATGGCATCGTATGTAAAAGTGCTTTATGAACAGTAAAACTACTGCTATCTGTAAGTCTTTATCTCATTCCTGGTACTCTGACCCCCACCCCCCCAACCCCGGGCCTCTGACTCAGCACAGTGCCTCCCACCCCTGAAATGTTGATGTTTTCCACAGCACAAACCCTGGCTCTCTCCCCTTCTCACTGCCTGAAAAATCTCATCTCTCCTTCTGGCTTCATTAACCATATGCACCAAGGGTTAACCTATTTGAGGACACAGGCATTTTGAAAAGTTGATACAAAGCTAGCTCTTCAGAACAATGCATATGCGTTATGATTTTAATATAATTTCTGAAGTTCATAGGTCTTCTTAATTTTATCTATGTCATTCTAGGCTATGAAGTCCTGACCCTCTATGCCAATGAGTGTTCAAACCTATATCTCAAACCTGATCACTCTCCAGAGGTGAAGCCTGCTGCATATAACTGCCCTGTGGACTTCCAACAGGTATCTCAAACTCACTGTGTCCAAGCGTGAATTTAACCTTCCCACAGCTCCTCTTCTCATCTGATTTATCATAAGTAACTGGTGCCCACATCCCCTGGAGGCCTGGGCATCATTCAGACATCTCTCCTTCCTTCCCCACAGACACTTAATTGCCAGGTTCTGACGACTCTACATCCCTAGTCGCTTCTGAATCTAGTCACCTCTCCATCTCAGGTGTCAGTAATTTGTCCTGCCACCACCATCTCTCATGAAGATTGCTGCAGTAGCCATCGAGTGGCCTCTTCTCTTCCACCCTGCCCTCTCCAATCCGTTTCCTGCAACATGGACCATGCATATCAAACCTCATCATGTAAAAACTAAGAACTCTATGTTATTCTCACCATTCAGCTCTGCCTAGGTCCCCACCTTGAAATGGCTCCATGCCACCCACCATACAAGCTAACAGTTCCCAGAACTGCAGTCCTTGTCACCCTCAAGGAGCACATGCTCCTCCCTCCTGTACCATCCTTCGTCATCATTTTACTTCCTCCTGCCACCCCCTTCCTCCCCTACCTCCCACACTTTCCTCCTGGCAGACTCCTCATCCTTCAGTTCTCAGCTTAGATGTCACTTAATTCCCTTACTCATCAAATGTTTACTGACCCTCTTGTATGTCAACCACTGGGCTAGGACCGGACATACAGCAATAAAAAAAGACAGTCACAGTCCCTGTCCTTAAAATGCCCAATTTTACTGGGACATTAGATCAATAATGACAAGTCTGATGATCCCCCAGTGGCTCAGTCCCAACCTCTGGCTGAGTCAGGATCCTTCCTCTCTGGGATTCCATAAATAACACCTGTAATCCCCCAGCTCCACCCACTGTTGGTCATAGGTCTCTCCCAATGACTAGACTGCACATGTCTTACAGGCAGGACTGTGTCTTATCTACCAATTTATAACTGACGTCTAGTAATGAATCTGATGCCCAGAAAGAAATGGATTTGATGCCATCATGTCTGAATGATGCTCCATTTACTTAATAAATCTCTATTGATTAATAAAAATTGAGTCAACAAATATTAGCTAAATAAGTCATCAGCACTGCTTAGGAGTGACCCAATAAGGGGAATACAGCTGGGGGAAACAATTGGTGTGGGGAGGTTTGTCTGGGCTTTGTCAGCGTCCCAAATCACACACAGAAAACACACTTCTAAAGAACACCCGACTTGCTGCCTGGATTTCATGTTAAGCAACTATTCCAGCAGCCCTTCTTGCCTGCAGGATATATACCTGCATGCCCAACAGTGTATCTAATTAGAGGGATCCTCCGGCGACTCGGAAGGCCTCGGGAGGCCAGTCCCCAAGCTGTGCCCTTGGTCACTGGAACCGAAACAACACAGAAGGCAGAAAGCACAGGGGACTCGGCAGCCAGGAGGGGCCCAGGAGCTCCACCAAGTGAGATCCCGGGAGCTTTATCCAAACTCCCTGCTAGGCCAGCCCCAAATCTTTGTGTATAAACTACGGCCACATTTTCTTAATGTGTGTGAAGCTGGTGGTGGATGGAGAGTAGCAAAGTAAAACCAAGAAGTAAATATGCCCTGCTTTGTGAAAAATAATAAAGCAGTTTAGATAAAAGGTGACAAGATTTTCTTGACTGCATAAGAATACAAGTGAACATTTCTGGTGCACCTGCTATGTGTCAGGTTCCAATCTCTTGATGTGCACTGAATCATTTAATTCTCTCAATACCCCCATGAGGCAAGCGCCATTATTATCTCCATTTACAGACTGGGAAGCGGAAGCACAGGGAGATTAAGGAAACTCCCCGTGGCTGCCCCAGCCAGTAAGCGACACAGCAGGACATAAACTAGGCAGCTTGATTCAGAGAATGATCTGAAGCTTTCCACTTATGTCCCTGTGAGGGAGAGGCAATCACTTCCACCCTGCCAGGGGCCAGGCTCCAATGCCCACAGGGCCTGGCATGTGATGTCAAACAGGACCCAGGACACATTCTCTATGTTCAGGGGTAGCCCATCCGTCTGGCCAATTATGGCCATCCAGTAACAAAGGCCTAGTGTTGCCAGATCTTCCTTATTTTCCAGAAGAAGGTAGAATTCCAGATTTTTTAAAAATTGGGGATGAGAAAAGGGAAGAATTCCAGAGGGACTGAGAGGAACACAGTAACCATAATTTAGATGGGCTTATGAGGGAGAAGGAGTTTGGAGAGGAAGGATGTTCAGTTTTTGACATGCTGAGTTGCTGGTGCTGAAGACGCCCAGAGGCTGTGAGAACTCAGGAGTACAGATAAGAGAGGTGGCTCTTTGGTGACTCTGTTATCAGGCCACCCCACCTCAGCCCCAATTCCACACAGGACAGGGTCATCTAAAACATCACGTCTTGCTAGTTGTAAGGATGGTGAAAACCTCAGGCTTGTGGTACTTTCCTGGGGCCACAGCAACAAAGTACCACCAACTGAGTGGCTTAAACAAAAGAAATGTACTGTCCCACAGTTCTGGAGGCTGGAAGTCTGGGACCTAGGTGTTGGCAGGGCCATGCTCCCTCTGAAGGCTCTGGGGAAGGGTCTGTTCAGGCCTCTCTTCTAGCTTCTGGTAGTTCCTTGGCTTCTGACAGCATCACTCCAATCTTTACACAATGTTCTCCGTGTGTGCACACCCATAGTTCCGTGTGATGGCCAAACTGGATTAGGAGTCCACCCTACTTCTGTATGACCTCATCTTCACTAATTACATCTGCAACAATCATATTTCAAAATAAGGTCACATTCTGAGACACAGGGGGATAGGATGTCAACATATGGACTGGGTGGAGGGGGACACAATTCAATCCACAACAAGACTCTAAACAGTGGTTTCATGTCTCTCAGAGTCAGAATCCCTAAGAACAAGATTAAGGCATGTCATCGTTTACCTTTGGAAAAGTACTGTATTCGAGGAATCAGGCAAGTCCTACAGGGAGAAACTATCCCACAAATAAAAAGGTTATGATCGACTTGAGAGTAACGTAAATAACCATAAGAATCAAATAGGAGGAGAGAAATTGCTTTTGTCTGTAAAAATAAAAAATTCTTCGTTAGGTAGTACTTAACTCTGGTATTGAGGGAGGCCCTGAATTCTAACAGCAGAAGACTGGGGTTGGAGAAATCAAAGACACCCCAAGTAGACGGAACAGGCTAAACAAAGGAAAGGAAAGGAAAGGAAAGTACAAACTGTGTTTGGATCAGGTCTGTTTGCCCAGATAATCAGGTATGTATAATGCAGTCATGTGATAGAAGACTAAACTACAGTTTGGCATCAGTTTGTAGAACCCTGAATTGGCAGGATAAGGAGTTCAGATATAAATTTGTAGGCAACTAGGGGTAACTTTTGTGGCCAATAAAAATGGCTCTTCTGTCCTAGAGGCTAAGATGCCTTCTGACTCTTCCTTTTCCCCATCAGAGACGCTCTGCCAATTTGGTGGTCCTCAAGAGAAATTAGAATATATTGGGGCATCTACCCCCTCGTGCTCTTCTAATCCAATAAGCTTCAGAACTCTGATTTCATAATAATATGAGTTATGAAATTCTGGGTCAGACTCACTGTGGCCCATTGATGCTAGCACCATCTTAGACTCTAGATGGCATCAAGATTTGCCATTCATGCTACCGCTGTTGAATTCAGTATATACCCTAAAGGCTATAATAAACCTGTAAGACTCAGACAGTAGAAAATCAAGGTTAAGGTCAAGGTCAAACTCCACTACTTGCCAGCTGTATAAGCCAGAGCAAGCCACTGAACTTTTCTGTTAATTTCTTTATGTGTAAAGTAGGAATAACAACAATATCTACGACATAAGATTATCATGAAGATCAAATGAAATAATATAAAACACAGCATTGTGGCTGGAATACAGTAAGGGATCAATAGATAGTAACTATTCATTTCATTATTATTACTGTCATTATTATAAAAATATGGGTCTACCATCCATTAATTCATCTAGACTCCATGAATACTTTGAATAATGAATTCCATCTAAAAGCCACTCTCTAAAAAAATATTTTGTCAAAGTGTGTGCTGTTCATGGCAGCTAAGACATGTTGCCATGGCCACAGCAAAGCAATAGTTCCAATGAAAGAACACAAATTCCAGTACTTAAGAGATAGAAACTAAAGGGACAAGTTCCCCAACAGGAATAAGTTCTCTCTTACCTTACAGTTTCTGGGAATTTTTTCAATTCCAGGAGTCTAACTAATGCTGTGTTAAAACTAAATACTTTTCCGTTTAATTCTCTTCAATTGTAAAGACAACATCTCCTTAAAGTAAAAGGTCATGTTCATAACACATCATGTAGCATCAACTTAAAAACCACAGAAGTCCCTTACATAAAAGGCTCCAACAAATTAATAGAGAAGACAAATGCTCTTATTGAACAATGGGGAAAGAATATGCACGAGACACTCACCTTAGAAGAAATATAGAGGACAATATGCATAAGATAAAAAAAAGATGAAGCTTGTTTTACCTATTAAAGCAGCAAAGCGTCAAAAGAGTCCTTGTTATAGATAAGGGTGTAGAAACACAGCCCTGCTATATACTACTCGAGAAATATGACTTGGCCATATATATCAACCTGACAACAAATATCAAAACCTTAAAATGCATGTGTTATTCTAAAGCTAGGAATTTATCCAAGCAAATAATTACTAATGTGTATAAAAACATAATGAGTAGTTAAGAGCATGGCCTCTAAAAATCAAACAAATTTAAATTTTGAGTTTTCTATTTACTAACCATCTAACCTTAGGCAAATTACCTACTTGTTCTTTATCCGAGTTCCCTCATCTGTTAAATAGAAAGAATAATACCTACACTGCACAGCGCTGTGGGCAGGTATAAGTGAGAATGCAAATAGAACAAACGCAGCAATGTTGCAAGCATACAGTAAGGCCTCAAACAATGTTAGCTATTACTCTGACTGGTTAAGTGAATAATGATATATCAATAAAATAGAACACTATTTAGGCATTAAAAATGACATTCTAGTGGAGTGTGATGGCTCACGCCTGTAATCCCAACACTTTGGGAGGCCGAGGTGGTAGGATCATTTGAGGTCAGGAGTTTGAGACCAGTCTGGTCGACATGGCGAAACTCTGTCTATACTAAAAATACAAAAAAATTAGCCAAGCATGGTGGTGCAGTCCTATAGTCCCAGCTATTCAGGAGGCTAAGGCAGGAGAATCCCTTGAACCCAGGAGGTAGAGGTTGCAGTAAGCCTAGATCACGCCACTGCACTCCAGTCTGGGTGACAGAGCGAGAAAACATATTCTAGACAAGCACAGAGCATAGACAAACTACAGCCCAGCCCATGGGCCAAGTCTGGCTCATTGCCTGTTTTCATAAAGTTTTATTAGAACACAGCCATGTCCATTCATTTACACACTTTCTGTGGATGCTTCTGCACTTATAACAGCAGAATTGATTAGTTGAAAGAGATAGTAAGTCCCACAAAGCCTAAAACAGTTACTATGTGGCCCTTTAAACAAAGTGATCCAATTGCTGGTCTAGAGGAATACTGACTGTCACAAGAAAATATTCTTAATCTATTAAATGACAAGAAGTTTCCAACAGCAAGTACAGTAAGTCTCTATTTCTGTTAAAATATATACATTTTTTAAAAGTATGGAAGTAGGTACTTCAAAAGTTAACCACAACTCTCTGAGCAGAGGGTTGTTACATATTTTATTTATTTCTTTGGGCTTATCTATAATTTCTGAATTTTTCTTTTACAATTAACTTGAACCGTTTCTGAAACAAGAAAAAATATATAAAAGGAAGGAACTAAGAAGGAAATAACCTGTTTTAATTGAGACACAGAGGGCAAATACCACATTTAATGCTAAAAACAGAATGGAAAGGTATTTTTCATTGGTGAGAGAAATATGGATTTGTCTTCTTGTCTGTTTTTCTCATCCTCTCTCACAGATAGGAATGCGGAAGATGAGGAGAGAGGGAAGGAAGAAAACAAGGAAGGGAATGTAATAGCAGAATTGTTACATGATGTGGACAGCCGCCAAACTCAATAGTTCCGAGATAAATAACTGTGCAAGGTTTAGAGGCAATAACCAATGTTTGAACCTCAGAGTTACACAACCCACCTAATATAAGGATAAGCTATGTGGCAGAGAATCTCATCTGAGACAGATAAAGGGTATGTCTCAGAAATGCTTAATCAACAGGTCTGTCCTTCACATTTATTTATCACCTACTTGGTGCCAAGCATTTATAATACCCTAGGGAGACAAACAGAAAATGTTATCTTTTTTTACATGGCATTGGATTTACATGGCATTGGATTCACATGGCCTGTCATTTTCATAGGGCATAGAGTGGTGAGTGATAATGCCTGTCAAGGAGAATCAGGTTCAGGTTTTGCCTCAGATGCTAACTGTGTGGAGGATGCTACACCAAGCACTGAAGCTCAGAGGGAGAACAGTTTTGGGAGGGCAAGAAATAAGCTATGTTCTACCTGTTATGTTTGTGGTAAGTGAGGCAGATTCAAATGAGATGCCTTTTTGGCAGCTGGATATAGGCATTTGGAGTTTGGAGAGAGGATAGCAATTTGGGGATCCTCAACTCGGCATGCAGAGAGGAGAACATGGCCCCTGAACAGCATACAGAAGAGAAGGAGCTAAAGTTTCATGAGGTGGGCAGAGGAAGCTGCCCCAGGAATGAAGACTAAGAAGGAACATGCAGAGATTGGGGTAAAACCAAGACAGAATGCTTGTGAAATTGTGTCCAGGAATGATCCTCTCCATTACTTAAAATTTGCCTTAAATGAGCTGTTTTAATACATCCCTGTGCAGCTGTGAGCAGCTGTCCTGGTTAATAACATATTCCCATGTCCCAAAGGAGACAAACACTTGAAGATGTGTTTCCCAATAACTTCTCAGCCTTTTTCTGAGCAGAACACATGACTTCAGCCCTTTGTCATTCGGTACCATGTGGGAAGGGGAACCATGAATGGGGATCTGCTTTTGGTTTGGTTTGGGGCTTGCTATGGTTTGGATATGGGGTTTTTTGGTCTCCACCAAATCTCATGTTGAAATTTGCTCCCCACTGTGGTGGTGTCAGAAGGTGGGGCCTAGGTGGAAACGTTTTAGTTATGGGCGTAGATCCCTCATGAATGACTTAGTGCTGTGCTGCTGTTCTCACTCAGGTGAGATGGGATGAGGTTGGTTTATTACTATATAAAGCCAGGATGCCCTTTGGGTATGGTGTCTCTTCACACGTACTCACTTCTCCTTTGACCTTCTCTGACATGTTGATGCTGGTGCCATGCTTCTTATACACCTGCAGAACTGTGAGCTAAATAATCTCTTTTCTTTATAAACCCTCTTTTCTTTATACCCAGTGTCTGGTACTCCTTTATAGCAACACAAAATGGACTAAGATGGGACTGAAACTCAAGCAATGGATGTAGTAATAGGGAAGAGAAAGGTACACTGCATTCAGCAGAGTCACAATTGTAAATTGTGAAACAATTCACAGAGACTACAATGTGAAATTGGTCTCTGGAGGTCAGCTGATGACCTGAGGTTCACTGATGATAAACTTACCAACCATACGGCTTACAGTCTATCACAGCCTCTGCTAAGGTCAGTGTGAGTGATGCAGCTCTATTCCTGTAGGCCTGGCCCGTGGGAAGTAGTGTACAGGCACCAGACCCCAGGTCAGGAGGTCTGGCTCTGCCACTAAAAGCTGGTTGAGCCTAGACAGGCCTCTTTCCCTCTGAGCTTCAGTTTCCTCATTTACAAAGCAGAGAAAGATATGTCTGCCTTATGTTTTTCAGAGGCCTTTGACAAATATAACATGCAGGATGCAGAGTGCTAGAAGAAATTATAAAAATGGAAGTCGATATTATCACTGAACACCATAACTCAGTGATCAGAGCATCTTGCTTATGAGGTTGTGATAGCCCTGGCATCCCAGAGGAAAGAACAGAAGTAAGCAGCTCCCCAGGTGGTTGTCTTGTTCCTTCCAGGTCTTGTGAAAAGAGCATGCTCTGTGAAGAAGAGATAGACTGACCTGCAACTCGGGATTCCCACTTACGGGAGAGCCCCAGGCACGGGTTTACCCAGTGTAAGCTCCTTTCTTCACTTGCAGCATGGGAATAACAATGACTTTACAGCAGTGCTGTAAGTGTGAGCAATTCACGTGCCCAAAGCACTGGCCCAATGCCTGGCACAAAGTGGGTCCTGCAGAAATGACAGCCATTTGGACATTGCATCTGAGATGGAGGTAGCCAGCCATAAGTGGAATATCCTAGTAGGATATTTCAGAACACCCAACTCAACACTTCCAGCAGCTCAATATGCCCGTTTTTTATTTAGAAAACAAACAAAAATCTCATCAATTATGTACTGCCATAAATTATGTGACCCCTCAGTAAAGAAATCATATTATTTGAGGGGTGAATGGCAGATCTCGTATGTTTTTTGTAGTACAGGAATGTGCACTGGTTTCTAACTTATCTTGTATACCCCCTCCCCAGTTAGACCCTCCATGGGTTCCTGGAAATAAATCAGCACCACATGGAATCACTGGGTCTTGGTTCCTATGGAAATATTGTCCCAACAAGGACATTTGCGGATGCTTTTTCAGTCTCTTTCAAATCTCCTAAAACAGAAGCTGCAAACTTCTCTGTAAAAAGCTAGTTAGTAAATATTTTAGGCTTCACCGGTCATACGGACAGTCTCTGTCACAACCACTCAACTCCTCCGTGGTAGCTCAAAAAAAAGCCATAGATAATTCATAAACAAATGATGTGGCTGTGTTTCAATAAAACTTGATATACAGACACTGAAATTTGAATTTCACATGATGTTCACATATCACAAAATATGGCTTCTCTTTTAAAGTTTTTCAACCATTGCAAAATGTAGAAACCATCCTGAGGGTCAAGGGATCAAAGGCTGGGGACAGATCAGGCCCAAGGGCAAGTTGTTTGCTGACAACGATCCTAAAGTTGTAACATGTCATCAGCCACAGGAGGCTTTTGTTTTAACTGCTGACCCCTCCTTCCCAGCAACGCAATGAAGTAATAACTCCCTTCAGAAAGAAAATGCTCACTCCGTGCTCACTCACTAACAGTTACACTTTATCATCTGTTTCCTTGACTAGCTCCTCAAAGGGGCCCATCTACCTTGAATCACATTACTACCCAGGGTCAGACTCTTCCCTGGCAGACTGGCCACCAACTATCATTTGTGCACCTTTTGTCAGCCACTATATATCACAACTCCTGACCAGAACATGGAAAATGATGGAAAGAGAGGCCTTGGCAGAGTCAACAAGCAGATTGGCACATGTCTCTCAAGCTCAGGGAAGTGCGCTTTGCCAGCACTTTCATCGTTTGAAAAAAACACATAAAGTCTTCTACTGTGCCAGCTGGACAGCCATGAGAAGGTTATTTATTCACTGTATTATTTAGTATCATAATTAATATTTTTAAAAATATAGACAAACGTGGTGGCTCACACCTGTAATCTCAGCATGTTGGGATGCTGAGGTGGGCGGATATACTTGAGCCCAGGAGTTCAAGCCCAGCCAGGGCAGCACAGTGAGACCCTGTCTCTACAAAAAAAGTTTAAAAATTAGCCAGGTATGGTGGTGCATGCCTGTAGTCCCAGCTATGGGGAGGCTGAGATGGGAGGATCAAGCCCCAGTGGTCAAGGCTGAGTGAGCCGAGATCACACCACTATACTCCAGCCTGGGGAACAGAGTGAGATTCTGTCTCAAAAAATAAAAAAATATATTAAGTGATCGGAGACAAATAGTCCTATAAGGAATTCACACTGGATGGGACTACAGTGAATGAGATATTCCTTTATTCATTTTGAATGTATCTGCTCAGTCACTTCTCGATAGCACGGGCTTGTTTGTGCCCTGAGTGGGGTCTAACGGGAGCACCCAGTGAGCAAGGTGTGAAGGTCTTTAACTAAGCCACCCTCCCATCTTCACTGCCAGTCTCTGAAACTCTCCTCTTTTCTGCCCTCCAATGAACTTCGGCCAATACAAACAGACATCTCAGACTTAGTGTAGATTGCCACATATCAACCATCACGAATACAGAAAGGAAAAACAAAACTTCAGCGTACCCCCTCCCTAGCTAGGAAAAAGACAAAAATTCCAAAATTGTTTTCCTTTCCTTTTCTAAGACAGTGTGATAAGTAGAATAACAGCCCTCCAAAGATGTCCACACCCTAATCCCACAAACCTGTTACTTGACTTGGCAAAAGAGACTCTGCAGGTGGGACTAAGTTAAGGACTCTGAGATTGGGAGGTACCCCTGGATTATGTGTGTGGGCTCTACGTAATCACAGGGGGTCCTATAAGAGAGAGAAAAGAGGGTCAGAGTTGGAGAAGGAAATATGATGCCAAGAGCAGAAGTGGGAGTGATGTGGGGCTATGACTTAGGGAATGTAGGTAGCCTCTAAACGCTGGAAAAGGGGAGGAAATGAATTCTCCTACAGCCCCCTGAGGGCCTGCAGCTCTGCCAGATCATTTTACACTCCTGATCTCCAGAACTATAAGAAAATGCATCTGTGGGGTTTCTGGGTTTTTTGTTTTTTGAGACAGGGTCTCACTCTGTCACCCAGGCTGGAGTGCAGTGGCATGATCATGGTTCACTGCAGTCTTGACCTCCCCAGGCTCAGGTAGTCCTCCCACCTCAGCCTCCTGAGTAGTTGAGATTACAGGTGCGTGCCACCACACCCAGAAAATTTTTGTAATTTTTTTTTAATAGAGATGGGGTCTCGCCATGTTGGCCAGGCAGTCTTGAACTCCTGAGCTTAAGCAATCTGCCCATCTCAGCCTCCCAAAGTGCTAGAATTACAGGCATGCACCACTATGCCTGGCCCTGTTTTAAGCCATTACATTTGTGGCAATTTGTTATGGCAGCAATAGGAAACTAATCCAGGCAGCTGCTGAAAATGTTACAGACAAAGAGAAAGTGCAGTTTCTAATAAGTTAGCCACTGAACCTCATTACATCTAAGCCTGAAGAATGAAAGGAAAGGTCTACTCCTCTTTCATGCAGGGCCCCTAAACTCCAAAACTACTGAACATTTAAATAAAGTGAGGCATAAAATGGAAGGTTGAAAGGGGTGAGTGGGCAGTTCGAGAACACTGTAGTCATATACAAAAAGCATTACCCAAGAGGACTGCAAAGGATGAGATAGAAATGGAATGTGACTTATTTATAGCAAAGCCTGCCTCCCCTCTCAAGTGTGTGACAGAAGAGCTGTTTTAAAGTTTTATTCTTCAAACTTGGCTGCAGAACTTGGCTGCTTCTCAGAACTGTGCTTTTGTATTTAGCTTTAAAATATAAGAAGCACCCCCATGGTTAAACTGTAGGCAGAGGTGGTACAGGCAGGAAAAAAATGCTGGGGGGGAGTGGAAAGAGGTTGAAATGTTATTCTTATTTAGTCAGTCGCTTAAGAAAAACAAATAGAGAATAAAATAGCAAATGTCTTGGAAGGGTTCCAAGTTGAAAATTTCTAAATATCCCCCGGCGTCAATGAAGCTCTCAGGATAAGGGTGGTGTTGCAAAGCCAGGCGGACACTAGGATGGGGGTGTGGTTTAGAGATGAAGAAAACACTGGCTCTAATTGTTAGAAATCCCCTCACCCTCTTTCTGTAGTTCAATGACATAGACCTTTTACAACCACCCAGAGAAACCCAGTCTATATATAATGCTGAAATCAATATTGACCTTCCAGAAAATCATATATATAATAGGAGTTGTAACACAGGTCACACATTTTGACCTAGGAATTTTTTAATTTGCTATTAATAACAAACTCTAAATAAGTAAATTATTGTACATTATCTACTTAGAATATTATTCAACCTTTAAAACTATGATAGCCAGGTACGGTGGCTCACGGCTGTAATCCCCGCACTTTGGGAGGCCAAGGTGGGGGGATCATGAGGTCAAGAGATCAAGACCATTCTGGCCAACATGCTGAAACCCCGTCTCTACTAAAAATACAAAAATTAGCTGGGCGTGGTGGTGCATGCCTGTAGTCCTAGCTACTCGGGAAGCTGAGGCAGGAGAATCACTTGAACCCAGGAGGCGGTGGTTGCAGTGAGCCAAGATTGCACCACTGTACTCCAGCCTGGTGACAGAGCAAGACTCCATCTCAAAAATAAATAAATAAATAAATAAATAAATAAATAAATAAAACTATAATAATGATGACATGTTACGGCACAGATTAATGCTTAGGCTATGGTAGAGAAGCATAAAATGGCACATACACTATGATTACCCTCTAGGTTAATGTGTTATGTATACTACTGATACAAATTCAGAGACTGGGAGGAACAGACCGAAATGTTAACTTTAGTCATATTTGCATGATAGGAATATGTGAGCTTTTTTCTCTACTTTATGCTTTGATTCTTTCGAAATTGAATTATTACTTTTTAAATGGAAAATGATTATTTCTGAAGAGGAAAGGAAAAAAAATTAATTGGCAGAAGGTTCAGCTTTGCCAATACCTTACCATGTGAGCTACAGAGCTAAAAATGTTTGTTTTCTTGCTTCAAGGTCTCCATATGAAGAATGAGGCTATAATTACATAAAGCACATATCTTATATGTAGTATTATAAAATATGTTTTCTCCTAAATACATCTGATATTTTCTATCACCTTGCCTTGGTTCACATAGCTCCCATTACCTGGAATCAGTTTTTGGCTCTTTTCCACCGGCCAACTCCTACCCTGTCTTACAAATACAGTTCAGATTATTTCTCTTCAAATTTCTTCTTCCTCAATAAGCCTTCCTTGTCCACACCCACTTTTTTGTTTGTTTGTTTGTTTTGAGACAGGATCTCACTGTATTGCACGGGCTGGTCTCAAACTCCTGGGCTTAAGGAGTCCTCCCATCTCAGCCTCCTCAGTAGCTGGGACTACAGATGCATGCCACCATACCCAGCTCTCACACTAACTCTCTTATGGTTAATTTCAAACAGCTTTAAGTCTTTTTTTTAAAAAAACATAATTCAGTTTCTTCCCCCAAACCACAGACTTCAGAATACAGCAAATCTAGATTCGAATCCTGATAGCACCACTTAATACTAGTTATTTACTCCTTCTGACACTCAGTTCCCTTATCTGTAATATAGGGTGAACACCACTTACCCAGTAAGCTATTCTGATGATTAAATGGCTCAATATATGTACAGCGCCCACTGCAGTATCTGGTATATAGTAGGTGGCCAACCAAAGCTTATTTTCCTCCTGAGTTCTGCATCACTCTTGGTCTCCCCAGTTGGATGGTAAAGTTGTCTAGGACAGAGACTGTGTGCTATGCTACTTTTTATTCCCCACACAGTGCTTTGTCAGAAGCAACAACTCAGTAAGTACACTTCTTGTTCATTTGATCTTTGCAAAGAGCCCTAAGCTTCACGCAATGATAAACTAGAAATTGTTGTGGACTGAGTTGTGTCTGTCAAAAAGATATTTTGTAGTCCTAAACCCTGGGACTTGTGTATAAAAGTTCATTTGGAAATTAGGGTCTTTCAGATGTAATTCATTAAGATGAGGTCACAATCAATTGGGGGTAGGGGGATGTAGGCCTAAATCCCACAACTAGTGTCCTTATAAGGCCATGTGAAACACAGAGGTAGGCACATGAGGAAGGTGAGGTAGGACAAAGGCGAAGACCAAGGTGATGCTGCTGCAAGCCAAGGAACACCAAGGATCTCCAGCAGCCACAGAAAGCCAGGAAGAGGCAAGAAAGGGGATCTCCCTTAAGCCTTCAAATGGAGCATAGCCCTGCCCATGCCTTAATTTCAGAGTTCTATCCTCCTGAACTGTGACAGAATAGATTCCTGTTGTCTTAAGCCACACAGTTTGTGGGGCTTTGTTACAGCACCTTAGGAAACTAATACAGAAATGTTCAAAAGTGTCATACTGACAGATACAAGCTACTTCCTGTTTTCTAAACCAAAAAGGTCTCTGGAGTCAGGTAAGGTTTCCTCCAGGTAAAGCTTCTTTTTGGGTTCACTTCATATTTAGCGGTATTTGCCTGCATTTATTCCCTCTGTCTAGAGTTTTACATAACTAGGTTGTGATGAATGTCATTCTGCTACTGTGGTGACTTTAGGCTCCAGTGTCACTCCCCCAACCACTGATCCTAGTGACTGAACATCCAGATACCCAGGCCAGATCCTGACCATTAGCCTTCAATCCTCCTGTCTCATCTCCATCGAAAACTAATCACAGGTTAATTCTACTTTTTAAATATACTGGAAGTTTCACTTTTCTTCACCTCTACCACCATCACCCTAGCCCACTAAGACACTCAGGATATGTCTTTTCTAAAACATTTTAAGAGCAAACCAAGACTATAAAAGATGGATCCGTCTTCTCTCAGGGCTAATGTTATGGGGTTCTACTTCTGGCAATGGCTAACTAGATATTTCAGGATCACCCTCCTGCTGACAGCAACTGGAAATGCTGAAAAACATTCTGTCAAACATGTTTGAAGGCATTAGAAAGCAACGAAGACAGTAAGAATTTGTGAGGCCATGACCTGAAAGAAGAAGAAAACTAAGAAGATGAGCCCAGCAATTGGAGCTGCCTGTTTCTCTCAAGGGCGTTGTCAATTCCTTAAACAAAAGGCATGATCAAGAAGCTGAACAGAGCTTTTAGCAGTGTCACAGAGTTTAAGGGACAAAAATTAGAGGTCAGAGTCCTCCAAGGACGAGGGGCACCCAGGGTTTTGGTTGGAACCAGAAGGGCTCCCTAGAGAGAGTAAAGGTGATCTAGAAATATATCTAGCCCTAATAAGAACTGAAGTCCAGCTACAAGTAATCTTTGTGTCTGACTTGATTAAGGTAATCCATTCCTATTTTGACTGACATAAAAGAAAAAAATAGTTCAGTTCTCTCAGAAGTAACATAACATTGTCCTAGAGCCATAAATGACTTCTATATTATTTGTATAAAGCCCAGAACTTAATAAAAAATAAACAGAAAAAAAAAGAAATAAATAAAAGGTTAGCAGAAACAGTTCAGCAAGTGATAAAGACTTTAAAGTATCGGATATGGACTTTGAAACAATTATGATTAATATGTTTAGGAATTAAATGACAAAATAGAGAAGTTTAGCAGAAAACTAGAAACTATAAAAAGAAATTAAATGAAAATTTCAGAACTTAAAAATCAATAACTAAGGTTACAAATTCAATGGGATGGCTTTAACCACAGATTACTAATATAGTGAAGAGAGAATTAGTGAACTGGAGGATAAGTCAGTAGAAAATATCCATGTTGAAGCACAAAATGGCAAAGGAATAAAAAATACAGAAAAGAGCATAAGAAATATATGAAATCTAGAGGAAAAAAATGTCATAACATATGAACACAATCCCAAGAAGAGAGAAAAGAGAAAACTAGGCGTAAACAATATTTGAAAAGTTAATGGTTAAGAACTCCCAAGCACAGCTGGGCGTGGTGGCTCATACCTGTAATCCCAGCACTTTGGGAGGCCGAGGCAGGTGGATCACAAGTTCAAGAGATCGAGACCATCCTGGCCAACATGGTGAAACCTCGACTGTACTAAAAATACAAAAATTAGCTGGGCGTGGTGGCGCACACCTGTAGTCCCAGCTACCGGGAGGCTGAAGCAGAAGAATCACCTGAACCCAGGAGGCAGAGGTTGCAGTGAGCCGAGATCATGCCACTGTACTCCAGCCTGGGTGACAGAGCAAGACTCCATCAAAAAAAGAAAAAAAACAGAATCCCCAAGCACCAATCAAATAAAAAAGAAGTCTTATAAGCTCTAACAAGAATAAATTAAGAAGAAAATCACACCTCATAATAAAACTGCTAAAACCAAAGTGAAATAAATCTTAAAAGCAGCCAAAGGAAAAAACAGATTACATTTGAAGGAGGAATAATAAAACTTACAGCTAACTGCCCAAGAGAAACAATGAAAGCCAAGAGACAATGACAGTTATGATAAATAAAATAACTGACAATCTAGAATTCTAAATCTAGAAAAAACACCCTTCACAAAATGAAGATGAAACAAAGACTTTCTTTTTTTCTTTGAAACCGTGCCTCACTCTGTTGCCCAGGCTAGAGTGAGGTGGCACAATCATGGCTCACTGCAGCCTTGACCTCCCAGGCTCAAGTGATTCCCCCACCTCCACCTCCTGAGTAGCTGGGACTACAGGCATGCACTAACATGCATAGCTAATTTTTTTTCTTTCTTTCTTTTTGTAGAGACGTTGTCTCCCTATGTTGCACAGACTGGCCTCAAACTCTTGGGCCAAGTGATCTTCCTGCCTCGGCCTCCCAAGTGCTGGGATTACAGGCATAAGCCAAAGTGCCTGACCCAAAAATATTTTAGACAAACAAAAACTGAGAGAATTTATCTTCAGCAGACCTGCACTAAAGAAAATACTAAAAATTATTTCAGATGTAAGCACAGAGATGCGGAAAACAACAAAGAACAATGAAAAAAATCACTTTTGAGTAAACCTACATAACCATCATATTTAACAAACAAGACAAAACATTTTATTTTTAAAAAATCAAAAAATCTTGTAGGGTTTTTAAAATAAAGAACATTCTCCCTAACCATATCCCAGAATGTCAGTAGCCATCTCCCTTTCAAGACAATTATTAGGTTGACCAGAACAGAAATCCAGTTAACTAACTCTGAGATCATTCCAAATGTGAATCCTATCCCCCTAAAATTAGTTTCCTTTCAATGGATATTTGATTTCTTTCCAAACTTTGGATATTATTTACCAGAAAGATATCACTATTCTTTTGGAGTGGGTGTATGTCTATATCTATATCTATCTATCTATCTATCTATCTATCTATCTATCTATCTGTATATATCTTTGCATATTCTTTACTTTATTGAAATAAGTTTTTAGAAAAAAGAATGCTGATCCAAAAAAGTGTCCATTTTCTGTTTTGATCTGAATTGGCAAACTAACAGAATTTTTAAAAGTAATCCTTCTATCCTCCAATAATTTTAAAATGTATATATTTTTCTTTCACAGATATCTATTTGCTTTTATTTTTTCTTGTTCAAAATCCTGCCAATAGGGAATTTACAGCCATTCAGGTTCTCCATAGTGTAAGAATACTGAAAAGGAGTGTCAATAACAAGAGTGATCAACTGCCTGCCAAAATGAAAAATCTTAGATTCCTTGAAAAGAAATGAGGGGGAAAAATTGGAAAGATGAAACGAAGACTTAAACACACCAAAGGCTTTTCAAATTAGAAAGTTATACTCATCGAAATGCATCATACTAAACCACACTGAGCTATTCCTCACACTAAAAATACCATCCCTTTCATCTGTGGACACTGATACCACTGGTCTGGGACTTGCCTGCACGCCTGTCTCCTGCCAACCAAGAAAATGTGATGGGGGAGCTTTTCTTCCAGCAAGTCTAATCCTGGGGAAAAGGAAAACAGAACAGTTTTTTCCTAAGGCAATAAAAAAAGTTTCAAAAAATTTAATGAAAGGAATCTTAAAATGCAGACTGAACAATTAAATTAGTTACCCTGAACACTTTCTTAAGTTAGTCCTTGAGAATTTATTTTACTATATCACATTTTATTGTATTTTACTGTATTTTGAGACAGAGTCTTACTCTGTCACCCAGGCTGGAGTGCAGTGGTGCCATCTCTGCTCACTGTAGCTTCCGCCTCCCAGGCTCAAGTGATTCTCCTGCCTCAGCCACCCAAGTAGCTGGGATTACAGGCATGCGCCACCACGCCTGGCTAATTTTTGTATTTTTAGTAGAGACAGGGTTTCACCATGTTGACTAACCTGATCTTGAACTCCTGACCTCAGGTGATCGGCCTGCCTTGGCCTTCCAAAGTGTTGGGATTACAGGCATGAGCCCCTGCACCTGGCCAGGAATTTTATTTATAGTTTAAAAAAAAAGAGTGAAGGAAAAAAAAAAAAAAAAAAAAAAAACAAGCCCTAAGTGCTGAAGACCAAAAGCCATTTGTTTTAAACATTCTGACTTACCTGTTTTTAAAATTTTGGCTGGGTTCACTTTTTAAAGAAAATTAAAAATAAAGTGAAGGAGGCTATGAAATAATACAAACAATAAAATGTGGGTTTCTCTATTTTAGATTACGAAAGACCTAGAATGTTAGAACTAAAAAATGCTTTAGAGATCACCTAGCATAGCTAACCCCTCACTTCACAAATTAAAGAGCTAGACTTAACAAAAAGTAGGAACAACTTATGCATGGCCAGATGTGAGCTAGTGGGGCAACCAGAACAAATACCTAAATATCCTCGTCCATTTATAGACTCTTTCCTGGGCTCTCTCAATTTATCTACATATGGGGAAGAGAGGGGAAGGCAATCCAGTTCTACAGGTATTTGCTTCAAAACTTTATCCCGGGAGACTTTCTGAGAGCTCACAGATAGATCCTAGGGAAAAGACTCCTTCTCATTCCTCCTCATTGTTCTCAAATTCTCCCTACGTCTTCTCAGTCACCAAATCCTGTTGCTTGAACCACCTAAACACCTCTCAGACACATCTTCCCGTCTGTATTACCACTGCCACTGATTTGGACATCATTTTTCCTCACCTGGATTCCTGTATAATCTCTAAAGTGTCCTCCTACCTCCAATCCTACCACTTCTCCAACACTCTCCCTCCACACTGAACCCCTCCACATCGATCACCCATCGATTTCCACACTGAATCTTCTCCACATTGACTTCCCCATTTCAAATCCCATTCTCCACTTTGAACAAATGACTCCCCTGCTTCAAATCCTTTCATGAAGAATTCCCTTAACAAGAAACGCAGAGTCTCAATGGCTTCCCTTTGCTTGTGCGATAATACCTGCATTCGTTAGGGTCTTACTGGTAAATGGAAGATATACATAGGACAATTGAAGAAAAATGTATTTCCAAAAGGACCAAGTTTAAAGGAGTTCCAGGGTACAGGGAAATTATTTTTAAAAAAAAACAAAAAAACAAACAACAACAAAAAAAAACACACAAAAACAAACAAACAAAAAAAACACTTAGAAACCCCGGGCTAGTAGAAGTAGAGCTGTGTGGTAGATGGTTTCCAAAATAGCCCACAAAGATTTTCTGAATTCTGGATCTTGGTATTCACATCCTTGTGTAAATCCCTCACCTTGGGTTAGGGGTGGACCTAGTGACTTCTCACTCTCAAAAGGGATGGGATAATATGTCCAAAATTGGGCTGGGGGAGGGACAGCACTAGGAGAAATACCTAATGTAAATGACGAGTTGATGGGTGTAGCAAAGCAACATGGCACATGTATACCTATGTAACAAACCTGCACATTGTGCACATGTACCCTAGAACTTAAAATATAATTTAAAAAAAAGAAAAGTGTCCAAAATTAGGTTATAAAACACTAAGACTCCTATCACTCACCTTCCCTCTCTGCCTGTTGTCACTGATGAAAAAAATAATAATAATGCCATGTTATGAGCTGCACTGTGGAGAGACACATGTCATAAATAACTAAGACTGGCCTCTGGCAAACAGCCAACAAAGAACTGAGTCCACCATTCCAACAGCCCTTAAGGAACTGAATCCAGCCAACAGTCACACAAGTAAGTTTGGGAGTAGGCTTTTCCCCAGCTGAGACTTCAGATGAAACCACAATCCCAGTCAACATCTTGATTACAGTCTTTTAAAAGACACTGTGCTGGAGAACTCACAAAATCTTCAATTGGATTACTAACCCACAGAAACTGTGACATAATAAATGTTTTTAAGCCATTGAGTTTTGAGATAATTCGTTACACAGCAACAGATAACAAATACAAACTGGAACCACCCCAAGACCCAAAAGGATGAGCAGACAAAAAGGATTCGGACCCAGAAGAGGAGAGTAGTCTGCCTTGCGAAAATCAACAAACTTCAGTAGAGGGACATGGCAGTGCAAGGTTTTGCAGAGTGAGACCCAGGAGAAGAAATTCTCTGACATTGCTCTTCTCCTTTCCTCCCATCTCTTTCCAGACTGTTACTAACCAAACCCAACTGAAACCCAGAGGTCACAAGAGCCCTGTAAATGTAGTCCTCACAGCTCAGCCTCTGGGGCAGAGAGCAGCATGCAAAGGAGTTGAATATGGGTATGGAGGTGCAAAGGGAAGATATTTTTACAATGTCTAAACTCCTTGTCATGGATACATAAGGTCTTTTGTGATCTGGCCCTAATCTACCTATCTAGCTTTATTCCTCAAACTTTCATCACAGAAACCTGGCTTCATAACAACCATTTAAAGTCTCCTGAATGACATCACAAATCTGCTCTTTTACAGGCACTAGTCCTGCCTCCTACACCTTCTCTCTCCTTTTCCATCTGGTTAATTCCTAGTCATCTCTCAAGAATCGAAGAAGGTGCCAAATCCTCTGGATGTCTTCTACATCATCATCCCCTCTCCTGGGATGGACTACATGACCCCTCTACCTCCTCCCACACCCTCAGTTGCTTCTACCAACACTGTAATTGTCTAGTTCCCCACCTCTCCCCAGCTGGCCTGTGGGCTCATTCAGGGCTCAGTCCTCATCTTGCATTCCTAGCATCTAATAGTGTCTGGCACACAAATGACACTCAATATGTATTTCCTGATTCGACAGTTTCTAACCCTCATCATGCCTTAGTCACCAGGACCTGCAGGTCCCCAGACTCTCAACTGTGCTGGCTTCTACCACTGCCTCCTATGAATTCCAAACCACACCCTGTCCCTAGCTTCCTCCATAGCACTGGATTCCTCCAGGCTAGATCTTTCTCTTATTGCTGCATACCACAGCCAATGTAACTAAAATAGTGTAACATTTACTTTCTGGATGTATACATAAACCAACTACTGCCCAGGACTTCAAGGGCCCTAAATCATTAGGCAGAGTGACCTTGGGGTATCAGAGCAACATAAAGGCTAGACTCAAATTCCAGCAGAAAAGGAGTCAATAACTAGAAATGAATGGGTGAAGGAAGCCATCAATGAGGAGGCTATGTAACTAACCCTTTGATATACAAGAACATTGGCTTTTTTTCTAAAACTCCTATTTCATCTATGACACTATATGCTACTGGCAATGTACAGTGTTGCTACTTAAACACCACTTCTGTTATGTATATAACATGTAATTAGTACTACAAAATAATTTTATTAATGTCTTAAATGTTATTAGCAAGCCAAAGAAACAGGTTGCCACCAAGAAGATGTCATCTAACTTTCACTGTTGAATATTAAATCATTACAATTAAAACTTTTTCTTCTAATGCCTGACTTAATTGGGCTTTATCTCAATCCAATTTAGATTATCTAGAACTATCTAAAATATTTCTTTAAAAGCTCAAAAGACCTTTAAAAGTGCATATAGTCTCACAACATTGTTTTGATATCAGGGAAGTGTACTGACTTATGAAAGATCAAAAAGTTATAGAATGGAACTTTGAAATCATTGCAGAAAGGTATTTGGCACATTTTTAGACCAATTTCCTCCCTTTACAGAAGAGGAAATGAGGCCAAAGTATTATATTTTATTTACTAAGCTAACGGTAAGTGCATATAATTCATTTTTTAATTCTTCTTTCTACCTTACATGGACACTGAATATATTCTTTTTGTGTTAGAAGTATCTCATAATTGAGAAGGAAGGAGGAAAAGAATGAAGAAGGTAGAAAACAAAACAAGAAGTAGAATCGGGAAAATGAAGTTCTCCACACAGAGCTGGGACCAGACAGGCAGAGCCTCCAGCTCTCTGTGTGACATCTTCCATGCCTCCTGACCCAAACAAATCAAATTACCAGTCTAGTTAGAAGAACTTTGTCAAGAGGCATTGTTAACACCAAAGATCCAAACAAGATCAGAAAGCAACTTGCTCTTACTCAAAAGCCATCTTACCTATAAAAGAGGGTAAACATTTTAGAAAATCTTTACCCAAGAAGCAAAAGCACCAATGAGTAGAATGAAACTTCAGCATTAAAAATATGAGACATTAATCCAAGTCAACTCTCCCAGAATAAGCATGAAAGCCAAAGACCTGTCACATATTATTTTCATTAATTTAATGTGCCCCATTGCTACTCAGCTCCAACAATGTGGTAACAGTAGTCTGTCATTGAAAACATGGTAGTCGCATAGGGTGCTAGAAAGGCAACTGACTGGAGGGGCCAGGTTCCCTGGACACCATCATGGCTTCCATGGGAAAGTGCTGAGGAACCTTAAGTTACTCACCCTCTCTATACTTTTAGTTCTTTCATCTATAAAATAAGACTAGAAAATCTCTAAGGAAAAGCTACTAAAATCCCTATGACAAGAGCTTGCTTCTTCCATGTCTTGAGAGATCTACAAATAATTATGAAATCAAAAATCTAATTCAAAACACTAACTCTCTCATCACTTTGCAACACATACTATGCCTGGATATTGTAAAAGACTAAGTCAGTGCTTTTCAAACTTTGTTGGACATCAGATTCTCCTGAGAACATCTTGAAACTCAGATTCCTAGGACCCAGCTCAGACCGATTAAATAGAAATACCTTGTAGAGGGGGTCCTTTGAGGATTAACATTTTTATAAAGCACCCTAAATGATGTGATGTATAGCTAGGTTCAAATATCATCATTACACTGGGCAATTCAATAACTCAGGATCCTAAGGATACAGGAATATAAAAAAGGTTAACAGGTCTGGGTGTCTTCATGAATAATTAAGGTTTTCTTTTAAATAGATTTTTAATGTGACCAATACATTTTTCATACACACCTCCAATCCAAACTGTGAATATGAAGGATGAAAAACTAAATTAGAAAGTCTGTTCAAGTCAATAAATAAGTCATGCCTTGGGAAAGTACAACTTGTCACAGTTAATGACATGAAAACATGAAAAGGAAATGAAGAGTGTTCTGAAAAGCATGGGCTTTAAAAACCCACCCATGATTACTCATATATCAAGAGGTTACCATCCTAAATGTCATTTAAAAGTCACAACAACATTATAGACATAATCATCCACTTATTACTCGAAAGTTTACCCAAAAGCTTCATTTCTCTAGATTTGGCTTTTTAAATGTCAGCATCTGAATCAACACAATGCAGTCCAAGCAAAAATTTCACACTGAAAGTGTCTGACAACAAGAGAAAAAAACAAACAAACAAGAGAAAGAAAACAAAAATGAAAGCACAATTTTTTAAATGTAAATTTTAGTCGTGGGTATCTAAGGAAAGGTTTGGGTTTATGGCTACAACTTTGAATAAATGATTACACTAAAGGACTTCCAAAGAAAATGCTTTGAATTGCCACTGGCTTCAAAATCCAACCTTTACCGATGATACCTTGAGGACAACGTCCTACAGCAGGTAAATTCTTGGTTGTAGCCAAAGGGCAGCCTACAGCATCAGGAGAAGAAAACTATATGAAAATCCCATAGTTCAAGTACAAGCATGGTTTAAGTCAGTCAGGTTAACTAGGTTTAAAATGGTGTCAGGGTCTGAGCTCACACTGTGCAATAAGTGTGTCTTTCTTTCTAACAGACTGAACCAATTCAATGTCCCTTTTATGGTAATTAATATAGCAAATACACATGAACATATAGATACTCTCTATACAAGTTTGTCACATGAAAGATATATTTTCATTACTAGTTGTCATTTCTCTAAAGAACTACAGCAGTTGACATGTTTGTTACTAAATTAAACCAGAAAAGAGCCCCTTACTACCACCCAAAAAGTAAAAACCAAGTTCTCATAAACCTGCAGGAAGTTTTTTTTTCCTGTAAACATAATACAAACATTCTAGTAGAAAGGTGGTTGAGTTACATGACCTTTGCATTTCTTATTCTTTAATAATCCATGAATTTGCAATCCTCTGAAGAATATAAAAATATTTTTGTTTTCCTGTGTCTTAAAAAAACTCACTGTATAAATTTGCTCTAGACAACTTATTAACAGGGCCAACATTTAGAGATTTTATCATTTATTTTCTCTCTAAGTGTCACTATCTCTACAAGACCTAAACATGAAAAGAAAAAGAGATATTCATTATGGACCACACTGTGGTCTAAATAGGATATAAGATGCCTCATTCGATTTATATAAAGTGATCTTCATAATTACCTTCCTCCTACTTTTTTTTTTTTTTTCTTTTTACAGATGAAAACACTATGGCTCATGGAAGTTAAAGAACTAACTTACAGTCACATTGCTAAAGAGTGGTAAAGTTGGAATTTTAACCTAAGTCTCACTCCAAAGCCCATGTTCCTACCAGCCTGGCACAGGGTCTCCCAGTATGGGGGTGGGTTAAGAAAGTAACAATGACTCAATGTCTATTATTCTGTATGTTTCACTAATTGCTCAGCCCCATTAATCTATTTTTTTCTTTACTGCAATTTAATAAGCATCATTCTTATAGATGGGTTATCTAGACATTCTCTTGCAAAGCAAAGAATTACAGAATTTTACACTCAAAGCAAGAATAATTTGAGAACTCTATTTTTACAAGGAAAAGAGAAAAATTCACCATATTGATCATCCAGGAATATCTAGTTCCACATTGCCCATATAAGTAATACACAGAGCCTCTCAGAATGCACAGAACTGAGCAGAAATTCAAGTAGTTAGTGAAATGAACATTAACTTATTTCCTTATTAACATACAAGAGAGTTAGGTTAAATTTTCACAAACGTGCAAACATTAAAAAGGTGTACAATAAGAAGCAATTGTGTCAAATTCAGCAGGTACTAAAATAAACTTAAGTGCCATTTTCTTCCTTTAAAATGTATTCTTTTTCCAACTATCTCAATTTGAATTAATAGCACCAATGATTTTCATTCACCCAAGGTCAAAAAACCTAGTCATCTTTGACTCTCTACTTGCCACCTATATTCCTTCAGTTTCCAAGTCATTTTTAATCCGGACTTTAATTCCTCTTATCAGTTTCTCTCAATTCTGAAGGTGATTTCACAAGTTGAATTAGTCTCTCCTTTCCCTCCTTACCTTTCACACAGACACAGAAATCTCTCTCTCCTAGAGCCTCCGCTCTATCTTGATAACAATCCATTCAGCACACTGGGGCAAGAGTCGTCATCCCAAAGAGATCTCAATCTTGCAACTCTTGGCACAAAAGTTTTTCACGATTAAATTGCCTAATTCAACACTAACATCTGGCTCCAGCCAGCCTCTCTTCCCAAAATTCTATCTTCGTTTACTCCTTGTAATGCATCCGATGCCCAAGCTAACCAGTTCCGGTTGCTGTTACTTTCCTCAGTTCTGTGCCCTTGCTGAAACATCTTATCACCTGGTACGTTCTTCCTCTCTGCTTTCCACATAAAGCAATCCTGCACATATTTTAAAACTGAGTTCAAAGACCATTCTTCCACAAGCCCATTCTCACCTCTGAGGCTGGGAGAACTGGCCTCCTGCTCTGAAATTATATAACACACTACTTGCATGTCTATTTTGGAAATTAACATTTAGACTCTACAACAGTTATTTGTGTACATCTTATGTCTCCTACCAACTGTAATCATCTCATACAAATATACCTCTGTATCTCCCACAGCATTCAGCCCAGATTTTGTACATACTATGAGTTTGAAGAACTTTCAGTTCATACATCTTCCACTAAGGCCTTTCCACTGAAGGAGAATGTGTCTTCCCCATCTGCATTGCTTAGGCAACCTTTGGGTTTAAAGAAAACTAAATGGCATAATATTTTTCAAGTGTTAAATGCCAAGTGCTCAAGTATGAACTTCCTTGAATTTTGGAACTAGAGAACCAGAGGATGTGAGAAGAAAATATGCATTTATCAGTAAGGCAGTTTAGGCAGAAAACATTTGTCTTTTTGTCAGCCCTACACAGAACACAACAGTCCACAGGGGCAGCATGCACGGCACTCGACCAGATGCCTTACTTTGCAGTAGACGATCATGTTTGGAGAACTCTCCTCTGGGTCAGCAATCCCCACTGCTCTTTGATCCCCGGATCCCTGAGCCATCCTGAGTCTCTTCACTCACACTGCAAAAATAAATGAATAGACCATTAAGTCATGAAGGAATTATATAAAGAGGGCTTTGAAATGTAAAGAATTAAGAAACTTTTGGCAGATGCCATGAACACAAAACATATTACGTGATTCTTTTTTAAGTTAGGGAATGATTGTAGTCTTACTATCCACAAATATTCTTCTAATCCCCAAACAACATGTTGTTGATTTTCAGCTCAGAATCGCACACCTCAGGAGTGAATATACGGCAGTCTTTGTTGTTTTTTTTTTTTTTTTGAGACGGAGTTTTGCTCTTGTTGCCAAGGCTGGAGTGCAGTGGTGCGATCCCGGCTCTCTGAAACCTCCACCTCCTGGGTTCAAAAGATTCTCCTGCCTCAGGCTCCCGAGTAGCTGGGATTACAGGCATGTGCCACCACGCCCAGCTATTTTTGTATTTTTAGTAGAGACGTGGTTTCTCCATGTTGGTCAGGCTGGTCACAAACTCCTGACCTCAGGTGATCCACCTGCCTCAGCCTCCCAAACTGCTGGGATTACAGGCACGAGCCACTGCACCCGGCTGCGGCAGTCTTAAATAACCTCCTGAGGACAAATGAAGCCAATCATTTTGCTGTTGAGCTCACCTTGCCAAAGCTCATTTTCTGATTAATTCTATGCATTAAAATATGAATATTTTATTAGGGAAATCAAAATCCAGACCACAAGGAGATACCACTTCATACCCATTAAGATTATTATAATTTAAAAAAAAAAAAAAACCCTCAAGTAAGTCTTGGCAAGGATATAGGGAAATCAGAATCCTCAAACATTGCTGGTAGGAATGTAAAATGATACAGTCACTGTTGAAAACAGCTTAGTGGGGCCGGGCGCGGTGGCTCAAGCGTGTAATCCCAGCACTTTGGGAGGCCGACACAGGCTGATCACGAGGTCAGGAGATCGAGACCATCCTGGCTAACACGGTGAAACCCTGTCTCTATTAAAAAATACAAAACAAACTTGCCGGGCGCGGTGGCGGGCGCCTGTAGTCCCAGCTACTCCAGCTACTTGGGAGGCTGAGCCAGGAGAATGGCGTAAACCCAGGAGGCGAAGCTTGCAGTGAGCTGAGATCCGGCCACTGCACTACAGCCTGGGCGACAGAGCGAGACTCCGTCTCAAAAAAAAAAAACAACAACAACAACAAAAAACAGCTTAGTGGTTCCTCAAAAACAGTTGAACACAGAATTACCACATGATCTAGCAGTTCCACTTCTAAGTGCATACACAAAATAACTGAAAACGAATACCAAATACTTGTACACAAATGTTCGTAGTAGCACTATTCACAATAGCTAAAAGGTAGAAGCAACCCAAATGTCCATTAGTGGATGAATGGATAAATAAAACGTGTGTATCCATACAATGGGATATCATTGAGCAATAAAAAGGAATAAAGTACTACAATGTGCTATATGCTGCAACGTGGATGAACCTTGAAAACATGCTAAGTGAAAACACGCTAAGTGAAAAAAGCCAGACACAAAACGTCACATATTGTTTGAGTCTATTTTTATGAAATATCCAGAATAGGTAAATCCGTAGAGACAAGAAACAGATTGGTAGTTGCCAGTAGCTGCAGGAAGGATGGAATGGGTGACTGCTTAATGGATACGGGGTCTCCTTCAGGGGCCTTGATAGAGGTGATGGCTGTAGAACACTGTGAAAGCAAGAAATGCCACTGAATTATACACTTTAACATGGCTGATTTTATGTTATGTGAATTTCACCTCAATTCAGAAAAATAAATACATTTAATTTGGCCTTTTTGAAAAGCCTGAAAAGGTAACAGTGAAATAAGAACAAGTATATGGAATTTTTGAGTGAAGAAGGAAGTTCAGTCCTTGGTGTGACATTATATTTATTGTGTGACCTTGAGCAAGTACAAGAATCTGTTGGGTTTCTTTTATTAATTTCCCTTTAAAACAAATATATTGAACACCTGCTATATGCTCCAAGTCGTGCTAAGGCACCTTCCTCTACACTGCCCTCAGCAGTAAAATGTGAATTCCACCAAGTTCCCCACAGGTAAGGGTCAAATAAGCTGAGTGTGAGAGCAGAGTATAAAGCCATAAAAGTTCTATACAAATGTTATCCCTAATCTAAGAGGCTGCCTGGGTTACTTGCACAAAATTCATAGGCTTTTCATCAAAGAAATAACCATACGTGACAGAAAAGGCTATTTCAATTTAAAATAAAAACTTGGGAAACATTTTATTATAAAACAAGTTGCTACCAAAGGTCATTCCATAAAAACAAATTTGGATGGAAAATGGGAGAGAGAGAGGAATTTGTAATTTATGCTAAGAATTTAATTGCCCAAAATATCCCATTCGAATAACACTATCTGCTTTCTTCACTATTTATAAATTACAATGGTTTTTAAAATTAGATTACATAAAGAGGTAAAGAGCATCATTCTATAATATTATCTCTATACATTGTAATATCAGGATTTCTTTTTTTTTTTTTTTTTTTTTTTTTGTCTCACTCTGTCACCCAGGCTGGAGTGCAGTGGTGCTATCTCGGCTCACTGCAAGCTCTGCCCCCCCGGGTTCACGCCATTCTCCTGCCTCAGCCTCCCGAGTAGCTAGGACTACAGGCACCTGCCACCACACCGGGCTAATTTTTTTGTATTTTCAGTAGAGATGGGGTTTCACTGTGTTAGCCAGAATGGTCTCGATCTCCTGACCTTGTGATCTGCCTGCCTCAGCCTCCCAAAGTGTTGGGATTACAATATCAGGATTTCTATGAATATAGTACTACATGGAAACACTGATTATCCTAATCAATGGCTTTTAAAATTAAATGAACACAGTTTTATTTTTAAACAACTACTTAGTTGCCTACTCCTTTGCCTTAATACAGAATATGACAGAGCATGAAAACAAAAATTGAGTTCATTTATATATACTCATGTATCTATGTAATAGAGACGTTTTAGGTTTCTGTTGCTTTATTTTAATATGAACACTTTCACTTTAATGAGCATATTCTCTTCTACCTAGAAAACTGTATTATAATAGCAAGGTTAGAAATGACCTAGAAACAAACGTGTCAGGCCTCCCTCTCCCCTCCCACCAACAGAACCATTTCTGTGTGTTAAAACAGGCTGATGTTCCAGAGTCTAGACTTGAAACTACTAAGTGAATGCAGATAGTCTCTGTGTTAAGAATTTTAGTAAGCCTCGTATTCAGTACAAATGTTTCTATTTTTGGTTCCTCTATTAACTCGTTTTGAAACTCAGACAAGCTATTTAGCTTTCCTGTATCTAGAAAGAATCATTTCTAAAATAATAATATACTTTCTAGTCCACATGTCAACAGATGTTAGAGAGAACTGGATGTGAAACCTACATAGGTAAAGATTTTCTAATTAAATTTATTGACTATTAAAGTTGAGGCTTGTGAAATTAAAAGACTAGGTTTTCATTCATTATAGTATGATGTAAAATACTTCTTTTAAATGGAGTACAATAGAAATGGAGTGTTTAAATTTAGTGGTAGAGAAAAACAGAGTGTTCTCCATTGTACTTACATATACATATACATACACACAGTAAACAACCCAGGGGCTTCTATATTAACATTTGAAGAATGTGAACATTTTTGTGAAAACATGTAACTGCATATCAAAAGAAAGCATGTTAATATTATTTTCCTATATGGACTCACAGCTAACCCAAGAGGAAAATTGAAAATGGGCTAGGACCTTACATTTCACAATCTCCAAGAAGAAACAATACAGCTTGGTGGTTACAAGCTGCCTCTCATCAGACAGATCCATGTCTGAATCTAGGCTCCACCACTTCCTAGCTGTGTGATCTTAGGCAAGTTCCTTCTCTTCTCTGTGCTTTTAATCCCTTACCTGTCACACACCACAGCCCCAGCATAATGAAAAGCCCTCTGAACTAGGAGTCCTGGTATCGCCCCACCCCTCGCTCCTTTGCAACTAGCCAGCTATCAGAACGAGGACACACAGCTTCCCTGGACCTCAGTTGGGCATTGGCTATAAAATCTAGCATCCTTAGAGTTCCTTCCAGCTCTGAGCTAGGCCCTCAGAACCTCACATTTCTAACTTTCCTTCAAAGACTCTCACCAGAATGTTCCATGCCACCTGTCTCTGTCATTACTGCATATATCTCAGCCCATTTCCTCTATTCATGACAGCGCTCAATGTCTCAAAGAATAAATCACAAAACCACTGCAGTGGAGCATCCCCTGTCTGACTCAGCATCCCTCCCCATGACGGAATTCCTATACCACACCAACCACCCTGAGGTTCTTTGGGACTCAACATTTATTCTTTGAGCAAATATACTGAGCATCTACTTTTGTAAGGTTCCATGCTAGGCCCTGGGGATATACAGAGAAGTCAGACACAGATCCTCTCCTTAAAATGTTCAGAGACTGGTAGGAATAACAGATGTGTTCACAGAAAGGACACTGTTATATGTGGTTGCTCAATTATGATGGCACAGAGTAGGAGGAGGTGACAGATGAGCAGAAGCCTGGGAGAGGCAAAGTTTGCCATTCCAGCCAAGGCTATGCACACACACAGGCATAGAAATCTGAAGCCCCAGAAGTGGCTCAGCTCTGTGCTAGACAGTCAAGAGAAAAAAGCCACAAAGATAATCTGATCCCAGAAAGATTAAGTGGGAGACAGCCAAGTGTGGAGAGTGAGATAAAAGGGATTTACACCTATCTGAATTTGTGGGACTTTGTTTACTTGTCTATCAGGGACTTCCTCTGCTAGAAAGCCAGTTCTTCATAGGCAAGGACTTTATTGTTGGGGTTCACCCCTCTCTCCCTGGCACTTAGAGCAGAACCTGGCACACAGAAGGTACTTAAATATGTTTGAATGAATGATGGGACTGAGAAAATTCTACCAGGATGCAGTGTCCTCCTTCCAGAAGATTCATCTGGATAACAAGCCATTAAAAGTGGCCAATAAAGAAGGCTCTTGATCAACAAAGACCCATGTATAGCATCATACATAAAGATTTTCCCCAAGGTTTATTGATATGAACCAGCCTGGACTCAGCAATCCACTTCTGGAATTCACAAGCAATTTAGGTAAGAAGGAATATGTGGGGAGGGTAGAAAACATAGTGAGGGGGATGCTCTAGGCATAACAGGACAATTGAGCACCTGTGACACAAAGAGATTCATGAATCCTTGAAAGTCAGGATTGTGCCTGCAGTCTACTCCAGACTTACATTGCATCTGTAACTTGCAGTTACAATAAATTCCTGCTGTTTACTTTATAATGCCAGCCCCTCTGGAATAAGCAAAGCCTAGCAGCTAACAATGTTGAGCAGAGCAGGAAGGAAGGGCCTCGACGGTATAGGAAAAGAAAGGGCTTTGAAGTCAGACTGGGAATCACACTCAGCTCTAGCCTCACTAAGGCTACTATGTGGCCTTTGACAATGGACTCTCCCACCCTAAATTTCCAGCTCCTTGCCTGGAAGATGAGACTCGTCCATCATACAGAGTTGCTTTTGAAGAGGGAAGAGAATAAGCCATGGAAATGCCCCAGCACAGAATGAATGTAGAAACTGACCAGTGACCTTGTTCTAAGCCAATGTTTGGCCAAGTGAAATTCCCAGGCCACTGGCATCAGATTCAATGGAGAATCCCACCCCAACCCCCACCCTCAGATATTCTGACTCGTGCATCAGAGATGAAGCCTTCAGCGGTCCAATGACCTCCTCAGGTGATCCTGATACAGAGCTAAGAGGAGAACTGACTACAACTACCCTACAATGTCACTGAAATTACCATGGCTTGCAGCTAAAAGCTTTAAACATCATGCCTGCCACTCTTAGTGCCCAGACCTCAAAACCCTATTCAGCGAAATGTCATGTAGGAGAAGTAATCAAACCCTGACTGTAATATAGTTTGAATATTTATGCTGCCAAATAAGAATTTCTGTTGATGTTATTTCCTCTTCTCCATATTATATCAAATTCTCATTGTTTGCCTCAGCCCATTAAAACCCAATGGATTTTTTTTCTGACATCAGCACTGTTAAGCACTTCAGGAAAAAAAATTACAATATGTGTGCTAGCTCAGTAGTACGAGCTTGTTTATATAGCTCTAATCTGACTGAGTGGGCAGGAATCCCAAGGGGAAAGGAGGAAGAACAACAGCTCTAAATAACAAATCACTCTTTCTGTTATAGCAGAGTCTGCCAACTTGACATTTCCTATATATTCGAAGTTCAAAGGCTCAATGACAGACAGAGTGTCCGTTTCAGGTAATGCACCAAGATCTTAAAGTACGGCAATAGCACTCAACCCCTAAAGGCCAATTTTGGTGGCACTGGAAGGCACCCAGTATTTTACTAGGATATAATCACTTGATCATTTTAGGACATCGATTAGAATTCAGTGGTTCCCAAAAACTTGCCCAAGGACCAGAACTAGGCTAGCAGTCTCAGAATCACCTGGAAGATATTCTAAATATACATACTCCTGGTTCCCATGCTCCAGAAGTTCTGATCCAGTAGGCCTAGGGTGGTCCCTGGAGATTTACAGATTAATCATTTTCCAAATGATTTGTAAGTATAGCCAGGTTTGGAAACCACTGACCTAGATTCCATAGGGCCCGCCTTCCCTTCACTTGATCCCTTCCTCCCATCCCATGCTGCCTGATGTTTGGGCAGACATGCTGATGGGGGGCTCCTTTAGCTTCCCATGTATTAAGGCAAAAACTCAATGAAATGGATGCAACAAGGTTCTGGGGTCCAAAAAACTGGCTTTCAATCCTGGCTATGTCACTTAAGTGCTGTGTGGCCATAAGCAACATATTTAGCCCCCCTGGGCCTTAGTTTCCTCGCCTATAAAATGGAACAAATGCTAATCACTCTGCAGCAGTGGTTCTCAGCCTGGCCTGCTCATTAGAATTTCTTGGACAGCTCGTCACAGCAACCTCAGCAGGTGGATGTTATTATTCCCACTCTATGAATGAGAAAAGTAAGACTGAAGAACATAGGTGACCTGCCCAAAGTGACACAGTTTGTCAGCCAAGCAACTAAAATTCAAACCCAGGACTGACTCCAATGCCCACGGTTTTTCCAACATGTCCATCTTGTGAAATCACCTACATAAAGTAGATGTTTAGCACAAAGCCTGAAACATAGTAGGTCCTCAACTAATCTATGCTTCCTTCATTCTACTTGCTAGTTTTCAGTGAAGTTGACTTCTCCACTCCAATCCTACCTTAAGACTTACAAATAAATACAATGGTCTCTAAGCTACCACAGCTGCCCTGACAGGCTAAACTAATTAAACTACCAAAGCTGTATGTGTATGTCTATGTGTGTGTGTATATATATACATACACACACACACACACACATATACACATATGCAGGAGGATTGCTTAAACCTGGGAGTTCAAGACCAGCCTGGGCAACACAGCAAGACCCAATCTCTTCAAAAAATACAAAAATTAGCCAGGCATGGTGGTGCATGCCTGTAGTCTCAGCTACTTGGGAGGCTGATGTGGGAGGATCACTTGAGCTCAGGAGTTGGAGGCTACAGTGAGTTATGATCATACCACTGCACTCCAGCCAGGGCGACAGGGTGAGGACTGATCTCTGAAGTAAAAATAAAAAAAATTTTGCATTCCATCTGTCAAAGTTTCTAAAAATTAAGCTAGGAGGGAGAAGTGGAAAGATCGCCACGTAACAGGGCATGCTGGCCCTGGGAGTCCTGTTACTGCAATCTCTGCTGGAAAACCAGGTCTACCCAGGCATCCTCTCTCACCAAGGCTCTGAACTCCACACTGCTCTGGAAACCCCAACCCCTCCAACTCCCCACAGACTCATCCCACCCTTTGAACACTTCTGTAAATAGTATGCCCACTATGTCCTTCCATCTTCTCTCTGAACTTTAAACTTGTGACCTTAATAGAAACTTGCCTTCTCCTCTCCTGCAGCCCTCTGTCCTCACGCCATATATCTCAAGACCAGAGAGTGGAGCAGGCAGCCTCCTGGCTCTCCACTGCTGCTTCAAATGATTTCTCTCCCTCCCTCCAACACAAATCCCTGCTCTGTGGCACTCAGGCCATCTGGCTCTGCCACTTTCTGCTCATCCTCACTGCTGTCTTCCACCTCCCTCCTGCTTATGCCTTCTCATTCCCTGAAGACTCCAGCTTCCGCCTCTCAGAGGGTTGCTTCTGCTTCCCTAACACCTTCACCACTTTCAGTCACTTTAACATCAGACTCAAAGACCTACCAGAAAAGCCAGATTCTCAGTTCCTTATTTTCTCACCTGACGCTTTTTCCTTCTGAGTCACTATCTCACATGGCCACATCCTAAACTTTGTCATCACCCCAAATCCCACTACAAGCATCCTCCACTCTGTCCACCCTTCCTCTTTTCAGCTCACTTACTCTGCATTCACTGCAAACAATCTTCAAACTTGTTTAGACATTTAATCCATTGAACACGCAGCATTTTTACTATCCATTACTACCCTTCACTTCCCCTTCACCATCCACACTGGCTCCATCATTATACTCACTCATAATCACTCCCTTGCACATACCCTCTACTCCTGCATCTCCCCTTGTGATAATTAATACAGAGTGTTAACTTGATTGGATTGAAGGATGCAAAGTATCGATCCTGGGTGTGTCTGTGAGGGTGTTGCCAAAGGAGATTATCATTTGAGTCAGTGGGCTGGGGAAGGCAGACCCACCCTTAATGTGGTGGGCACAATCTAATCAGCTGACAGCAAATATAAAGCAGTCAGAGAAACATGAAAAGGCAACACTGGCCTAGCCTCCCAGCCTACATCTTTCTCCCGTGCTGGAAGCTTCCTGCCCTTGAACATCGGACTCCAAGTTCTTCAGTTTTGAGACTCGGACTGGCTCTCCTTGCTCCTCAAACTTGCAGACAGCCTATTGTGGGACCCTGTGATCATGTAAGTTAATACTTAATAAACTCCTATATATACACACACACTATTATATATTCTATTATATATAATTCTATTGTATATATTCATATAATATATAAGAATACATATATCCTATTTTATATATATACTATATATATAGTATTAGTTCTGTCCCTCTAGGGAACCCTAATACACCCCCTTTCTGTGTCATACTATCCTTGTAAAACTCCAGCACTGGTGGAACCCAACTATCCATCAACCCCAAGCTCCCATCCAAACCGACAAACACTTTGGGGTGGAGAGGAAGTCACACAATCAGGCTGACTAGCTGCATTAAATTCATGGCCACAAACATTAAATGAAGAGTCAACACTGCCTGCCAAACCCAAAATGTTTTCCTACCAAGCTTGTTTCTCCCTTTCTGAAATGGCTGTCATATCTTTTCCCAGCTCATATTTAACACATAGTCTTAGCTGATGAGCTCATTTCAAAATTCATGGAAGAAATGGAAGCTAGCAGAAGACAAGTCCCTCCTCTTTAGACGCCCTCATTGAAGCCACCATGTTCTCCATCTTCCTTTCTCTTCTGGGGAAAAGTTTTGCTGTCAGAGGAATTTGAACCAGAGCAACTCCATCTTGAATAGGGGTGGGTAAAATGAGGCTGAGACCTACTGGGCTGCATTCCCAGACAGTTAAGCACTCTACGTCACAGAATGAGATAGGAGGTCAGCACAAGATACAGGTCATAAAGACCTTGCTGATAAAACAGGCTGCAGTAGAGAAGCCGGCTGAAACCCACCAAAACCAAGATGGTGACGAGAGTGACCTCTGGTTGTCCTCACTGCTACACTCCCACCAGCGCCATGACAGTTTATAAATGCCATGGCAATGTCGGGAAGTTACCCTATATGGCCTAAAAAGGGGAGTCAAGAATAATCCACCCTTGTTTAGCATATAATCAAGAAACAGTCATAAAAACGGGCAACCAGAAGCCCTCAGTGCTGCTCTATCTGTGGAGTAGCCATTCTTTCATTCCTCTACTTTCTTAATAAACTTGCTTTCAGTTTACTCTATGGACTTGCCCTGAATTCTTTCTTGTGTGAGATCCAAGAACCCTCTCTTGGGGTCTGGATTGGGACCCCTTTCCTGTAACATTACCATGTACCAAAGGGAAGTTCTTCCATCTTTGCTCTTAATTAGATGGTTAATAGAACATTACTGCTCACGTACACCCTACCACCACACCAACCGGGCTCAGGTATAACAGTGGATTACAAATAAAAGACTTCCAAGACACAGTGTCCCTGAGGAAGAGTAGTTGGGGAAACCTAAAGTCAAGAGAGGCGACAAAAACAAGGACCCTTGCGGGGGATTTGAAGCCTCTAGTGCCTACAGCTCAGCAAACGCTAAACACAGCCCAACACCTAGCCAGATTAAGTAAAACCTCACACTAAGTGCCTACCTACCTCAGTTCCTATGACCTAATACATCATGTCTGGCTTTCAACAAAAAATTACAAGGCATGATGAAAGGCAAGAAAAACACATTCTGAAGAGACAAGCAATCATCAGAATCAGACTCAGATATGTCACGGATGTTGGAATTATCTGTGTCATTAACAGACAGGAAATTTAAAATAACTACGATGAAAAATGTTAAGGATTCTAATGGAGAAAGTAAATGGTAATGAAATCAGAGAGACAGAAACACTGTTTAAAAACTCCTTTGAAAAGGAAATGCTAAAAATCAAAAACACTGTAACAATTGAAGAAGGTTTTCCATGGGCTCATCAGCTGACTCAAATGGCCAAAAAGAGTAAGAACTACCATTTGATAGCACAAGAGGGGAACTAATGTCAATAACAACTTAATTGTACATTTTAAAATAACTGAAAGAGTGTAACTGGATTGTAACACAAAGGACAAATGCTTGAGGGGACGGATACCCCATTCTCCATGATGTGATTACTATGCATTGCATACCTGTATCAAAACATCTCATGTACCCCATAAGTATACACGCCTACTATGTACCCACAAAAATTAAAAAGTTTTTTAAAAGAATCCGTGAGCTTGAAGGTCAATCATGAATTTCCAAACTAAAAAGAGAAAGAATTAAGGGAGAAAATAAAACAGAGGAAAATATTCAGGAACTCTAGAACAATATCAAAAGCTGTAACATAAATGTAATCAGAATCCCAAGAAGAGAAAAAAGAAAGGAGAATAAATATTAGAAGGAATAATGACAGAGAACTTTCCAAAATTAATGACATACAATAAACCACAGATCCAGAAAAGTCAGAAAACACCAATCAGGACAAACACCCAAAAAAAACAAAAACTACGCCTAGGAATATCATATTCAAACTGCAGAAAACCAAAGACAAAGAGGAAATCTTAAAAGAAGCCAGATCTTTACCTATAGAAGAACAAGGATAAGAATTACAGAATCCATGCAAGCAAGAACGTGGAGTGAAATTCTTAAAATGTTGAAGAGAAGGAAAAAAAAAAAAAACGCCCACTTAGAATTCTACATCTAGTGCAATTATCCTTCAAAAGTGGAGAAAAAATAAAGACTTTCACAGACAAGCAAAAACTGAGGAAATTTATCACCAGCAAACCTGCTATGCAGGAAATGCAAAAAGTTCTTCAGGCAGAGGAAAATTATACAGGTCAGAAACGTGGCTCTATAAAAAGAAAGAACAAGCATTGATGAAGGAATAAAGGTAAAAACAACATATTCATAATTGGTCTAAAAGAAAGAAATAGACCCTTTTGAATTATGTTCATAGAACAAAAAAACATCTTTTTTAAAAGGCTAGCATATCAAAGGCTAACACAGAGCTCTGGAATAGCCCTTGACAATTAACCGGCTCAAAGGCTGGTAAACCTGGGCCCATGGGACAAATCTAAGCCTGTTGCCTGTTTTCATATGATCTGTTTGCTAAGAATGGTTTTTACATTTTTAGATGCTTGAAAAAAAGTGGAAAGAACAATATTTTATGACACATGAAAACTGTATGACATTTGAGTATTTCCATAAATATACGTTTATAAATAAACGCCCATTTGTTTACTGTCTATGATCACTTTTACGCCACAACAGCAGAGTTGAGTTGTTGTAACAGGGACTTTATGGCCCCCAGAATTCAAAATATTTACTATTTAGCCCTTTATATCATAATTTTTCCTGTCCCTTGAACAAGCCCAAGCCTTTGGTTTTCAGAGGATGGCACTAAGGCCTGGGAACGTCAAGTTGCATTCTAACATCACTCTGCTGGTTAGCAATAAGAGTCAGCATTTAGAGCTTGGGTCTTCCCTCTCTTCTCACATGAGAGGACTTATATTTTGTAAGTATGGGTTCCAAGATTATAGTTTCTAATACTACTGACTATTGGGACTGCAGAAATAACATTTTATTATTCTCTTATTTCGCATGAAAGATTGTATCACTGCTAGAGAAGAAGTGGGAGTGACAGAGAAGCTTTGCCAATTTTTATACACAAGAAGTGGATGACTAAGAAATGAAGAGGATGACATGTTCCCAGGGGACCTAAGAAGAAAAGCACTCCTATTGGCTTTTTCTTTTTTAAAGAATGTCAGTTTTATTCCTTAGGATTTCATTGTTTTCTTTTTCAAAAAAGAACATGTAAAATCAGTATGTTTATATGTAAAATGAGGCATTTAAATGTAATATAAGGTGCACCTCTTCAATGACTCCGTAATGCCTCCATTGGCAGCAGCAATGGTAGCCTTTTCCTCTTCTTAAGATAGCAAAATTTAACAAAAGAAAATCTTTTCGTAAAGTTCACCAAGCAAAAGCAATATAGATCAAAGAAATAACAATTGAATAGGTTCTTGGGGGTTTTACAGTTTTACTCATACCATGTAGATGGCAGACAAAAATAGTACAATTTGAATTTACAGTACCAATTCCTCCAATGATGATCTAACTTGTAACAGTCCAGCCCTCAACAACAACGAGAAAGGCAGATAAGGTATAAAGAGAAGAACTCCCAAGGCAATGAGGACACATGGGATCATGATCCAAGAGAAAAAGGAAGTATAGAGGTGAGCCCGCTATTCTGTGTAATTATGGCTTTAAGGCATTTAATCAAATTCAACACCTCTTCATGAAAATACTCTAAGCCAATTTTAAATGCAAGGGGACTCGCTTGATCTGATAAATGGTATTTGTAAAACACTTACAGAAATATTTAATAATATTTAATAGTAAAACTTTCCCACTGAGATTGGAAATTAGACAAGAATGCTCACTATCACCACTTCTATTCGCCATTATATTTGAGGTCTTAGCTAATACAACTGGCAAGAAAAACAAATACAAGTCGCAATAATTAGAAAGGAAAAAGTAAAAACTCTTTTACAGGTAATTTAACTGTGTACATGGAAATTCATAATAATTTATGAATGCAATTACTTTTGCACCAACCTAATACACAGAACTATTAGGATTAATCAGTGACTTTAGCAAAGTCAGTGAATACAGGTCAATATATAAAACTCAATTGTATTTTTTGTATATCAGCAACAATCAGGAAATGATATATTTTTAAAGGTATCATTTATAATAGCATCAAATACTAGGAATATATATTTAAAGATGTGCAATAATTTTACAATATAGAGGGATAGAAAATTGCTGACAGAAGTGAGAGACAGATCTAAATAAATGGAGGGATATTCCACATTAATGGATTAAAATAGTCAACACTATAAAAACATTAATTTATTCCCAATTTAGGCTAGAGATTTAATGCAATCCCAATCAAAATTCCATCAAAAGATTTTAAAATTTATACAGTAATGCAAATGGTTAGAAATAATGAAGCTATTCTTTTTAATTATATTTTAAGTTAAGTTCTGGGGTACATGTGCAGGATGTGCAGGTTTGTTAAACAGGTAAACGTGTGCCATGATGGTTTGCTGCACCTACCAACCCATTGCCTAAGTATTAAGCCCAGCATGCATTAGCTATTTTTCCTGATGCTCTCCCTCTCCCCATCGCCCCCATCCCCAACAGTCCTCAGGTGTCATTCCCCTCCCCCTCCCTGTGTCCACAGGTTCTCAATGTTCAGTTCCCACTTATGAGTGAGAACATGCAGTGTTTGGTTTTCTGCTCCTGCATTAGTTTGCTGGGGATAATGGATTTCAGTTCCATCCATGTCCCTGCAAAGGACATGATCTCATTCCTTTTTATGGTCGCATAGTATTCTATGGTGTATATTACCATATTTTCTTTATCCAGTCTATTATCGATGAGTATTTGGGTTGATTCCATGTATTTGCTATCATGAAAAGTGCTGCAATGAACATATACATGCATGTATCTTTATCATAGAATGATTTATATTCCTTTAGGTTGATACCCTGTAATAGGATTGCTGGATCGAATGATATTCGCCTCTAGGTCTTTAAGGAATCACCACACTGTCTTCCACAATGGTTGACCCAATTTATACTCCCACCAACAATGTAAAAGCATTTCTATCTCTCCGCAGCCTCACCAGCATGTTGTTTCTTGAATTTTTAATAATCACCATTCTGACTGGTGTGAGATGGTATCTAACTGTGGTTTTGATTTGCATTTCTCTAATGATCAGTGATGTTAAGCTTTTTTTCATGGTTTTTGGCCACATAAATGTCTTCTTTTGAGAAGTGTCTGTTCTTGTCTTTTGCCCACTCTTTAATTGGGTTGTTTTTTGCTCGTAAATTTGTTTAAGATCCTTGTAGACTCTGGATATTAGACCTTTGTCAGATGGATAGGTTGCAAAAATTATCTCCCATTCTGTAGGCTGCCTGTTCGCTCTGATGATAGTTTGTTTTGCTGTGCAGAAGCTCTTTGTTCTAATTAGATCCCATCTGTAAATTTTTGCTTTTGTTGCAATTGCTTTTGATGTTTTCATCATGAAATCTTTGCCTATGCCTATGTCCTGAATGGTATTGCATAGATTTTCTTCTAGGGTTTTTATAGTTTTTGGTTTCACTTTACATCTTTAATCCATCTTGAGTTAATCTTTGGATAAGGTGTAAGGAAGAGGTCCAGTTTCAATTTGCTGCATATAGCTAGCCATTTCTCCCAGCACTATTTATTAAAACTGGAATCCTTTCCCCATTGCTTATTTTTGTCATGTTTGTGGAAGATCAGATGGTTGTAGATGTGCAGTCTTATTTCTGAGATCTCTATGCTGTTCCATTGGTCTATGTGTCTGTTTTTGTACCAATACCATGCTGTTTTGGTGATGCTCGCTTTGTAGTATAGTTTGAAGTTGGGTAGTGTGATGCCTCCAGCTTTGTTCTTTAGAAGTAATTCTTAAATAAGAACAAACTAGAGGGTGCACACTACTGAATATCAAGACCTCTTATAAACTCATGTAATTAAGACAGTGTGTTATCAATATTATATTAGAAAAATAGAAAAATGGAATGGACTAGAAAACACAGAGACAGACCACAAATGTGACTGATAACAAAGGTGACATTTCAGAGCAGTAGAAATGAAGAGATTTTTCAATAAGTGGTGCTGGGTTTATTGGATGTCCGTAAGTAAAACAAAATAAATATGGATGCCTTTCTCACACCATAAACAACAATCAGCCACAGGTAGACTTTTACAACCTAAAGATAAAGGCTAAAAAAAAAAAAAAAAAAAAAAAAAAAAAAGAGCTTCTATAAATTAAAATAGAGTAGCTTCATAACCTTAGGGTAAGCAACAATTTATTAAGTAGGCACAGGAAACAATAACCATAAAGGAAGAGACTGATAAATTGGATTATATTCAAAGTGAGATCTCCAATTCATCAAAAGAGAGTAAAAGGCAAACCACTAGAGCTGGGAAAAGATAGTTTAAATACATATGACAGGTAAAAGTATTTGTATTAAAAATTTGTTTTCAAAAGAAGACTTCTATAACTCAATAAGAAAAAGATTAAAAATCGAATTTAAAAATAGGCAATAAGCTTGAACAGGCACTGCAAAAGACAAATAAAAGTGGCAAAAAAATTAAAAAGGCACATCATCAGTCACCAGAAAAATGCAAATTGAAGCCATAAGACACCACTACGCACCCACCAGAATGGCTAAAATTCAAACATTTAACAATCTCAAGTCTTGCCAATGATATAAAGAAACTGAAACACTCATGAAGTGATGATAGGAATATAAGTTGGTAAAGCCACTTAAGAAAACCCTTTGTAGGGATCGAATAAAGCTGAACATACGCACACCCCATTACCCAGCAATCCAGGCTCAGGTGTGTATACCAAACAGAAATACATTCATATGTGTGCCACAAAACACATACAAAAATATTCATAGCAGCACTATTCATAATATGTCTCACCTAGAAATATCCCAAATGTCCCTCAACAGAAGATGAATGGTTTGTGGAATATCACAAAGTAGAATACTACACAGCAATAAAAATAGTTTACTGCTACACACTGCAACATAGATGAATTTCACAAGCAATGTTGTGCATAAGGATCTAGAAAGAAAGAGTACAGGCATATATGTATGATTACATACTTATTTCATTTGTTTCAAAAAAGAGAAAGCTACAGTGTTAGAAATCAGGTTAGTGGTAGCTACTTGGGAGGCTGAAGTGGGAGGATTGCTTGAGCTTAGGAGTTCGTGGCCATCCTGGGCAACATAGCGAGACCTCATCTCTTTAAAAAAGAGAGGGAGAGAGAGAGAAAGGAAATCAGCTGGTTACCAATGGGAAAAAAGAAATATGTACTTACTGGGAGGGCCCATGAGGTAGTTTCTGGAAGAATGGTAATATTCTCCTTCTCGATCTCAGAGAGATAACATGGATGTGTTTACTGTTTGAAAATTTATTGAACAATGATTTGAATACTTTACATATAACATAAATACTTTTCATATAACATAAATATGTTATACTTCAGTAGAATTGTACGTTTGAAAAAGAATAGTGCAAATAAATGCAGATCTGGAGGAAGGATGCAGCATATTGGGTTCTCAAGGTGGCATTGCAGCCCTCTCACATACAGTGATGCAAAAAGTGACATCATGGCAGGGTTATAACCGCAGGGATGATGAAGGAGCCAGAGGTTGCGTCTGTTACCACTGTGGACTGTCCTGGCCAGAATATGCCTCACTATCGGACACACAGATCCAACCAACGTAGACATGTGACTAATCAGGACCGAAGTCCCTCCCTGAGACTGAGATAAGGACGCTGGAAGAAAGAAGATTCCTCCCCTGTGAGGTGACTGTTGAAAAGACGTGAGGATAGAAATATTAGTGACCATCTTCTTTTTCTCTTGTGTCATAGAAGGAGGAAGTCAAGAAGACAAGGTGTCACGTAAGAGTGCTGACAATGTCATTTAAGTCCCTGGATCCAGCTAGGCCTGAATTCTCTGATTATGCAGCCAGATAAATTTATTTTTGCTTGAGATACTTGGATTTTGCTTCAGTTCAGTTGGCGTATTTGTATTTTTTGTTTAGTCTGCATCAGAGAGAAGACTGACTCCCCATCACTATCATCACTATTATATGGCATTCAAGTTCCTTCTCACACTGGCCCCAACTTGTACTTCTGGTTTTATCCATCGCTGTTCATCTTCATATACCCAATAACATGGTAATCTTAACTACAGAAAACTCCTCCAACCAAGAATTTCTAACAAGCAAAGTTCAACTTATACCTATTTCCAAATACATTTTTGATAATCAATTGGTCATCTTAAGAATAATTAGAAAATATAAGAATCTCGCGCCAGTCTAGGCAACGTGATGAAACCCTGCCTCTACAATAAATACAAAATTAGCTCAGAGTGGTGGCACACGCCTGTAGTCCCAGCTACTCGGGAGGCTGAGGTGGGAGGATCACTTGAGCCTGGGAGGTCAAGGCTGCAGCGAGCCAAGACCGCACACTGCAATCCAGCCTGGGCAACAGAGTGAGACCCTGTCTCGAAAACAACAAAAAAAGACTTCTGGGATTAGAAACAGATATTTTTTAAGTGGGGGAGGGGGTCTTAAGGCAGATGGCAGGCAGGGGAAGTGGTTTTTGCAGAGAAGTTTTGAAAGCTAAAGGAAGCCAAAAAATGAAAACCTGGAATTGGCAGCATATGCTTTGGCATGACACTAAATACCCTGTGCACGGGGGTGAGGTATCTGAGGACTTCCTAATCAGTCATGTCAACTAAGTTAAATAAAGTTTATCCCAAGATGTATCTATCTACTTTACCCTTTAGCCACATGGAGACCCAGGAGTCAGCAGTCAGCCTCTCGGACTGAAAGGCACTAAACGTTTGTATACAGAGCCTGGCATGGAGGAGTGCCCTTGTGCATGAGAATTGTGCACTGACTGTAATAAAGCAAAATCACCTGTAAGCAATTTCACTGTAAGCGGGGGTGACAGCCGGCAAAACAGCAAGAAGTAACTGGAAATTCACTGTGACACACTGCTCTTACCAACATAAGGTGAGTAAAATGTCACTCATAATCTACTTTTGTTTTCTCATTTTACTTTCAGTAAACATGACAAATACTTACTGAACAGTTTTGCTTAAACCTAGATTTCCCCTATCCTTGTTTTCATTAAAGTTTTAAGTTCATCAACACGGACTCCTCCTGACAGAGAGGTTTTTAAGGACCTCACTCTCTGTATGGGGAGTATTAAGTATTCTTTGCACATTCTTTGCATTTGATCACCTGAATACTTTTGTTTACATTGAAATGCCCAAGCACATTCTTGCCATCTCTGTCCCCTGGCCCCATTTCTGCAGGCCCCAGACCCATCATTCCCCAAAGGTTCAATTCATCTACTTAGCCTCTTCAGTGAAATCTCTCAGTGGGAAGTCATCTCTCCCTAACTTTCCATATATAGGCCTTGCTTACCACATTCCATCTCTCCATTTGTTTTCCTTCTTCAGAATTTTAAGTTTCTTGAACACAGGAGCCATATCCAATTAATCATTATCTGGAAACGGGTCCTTGGTAGGAAGACAGATGCACTGTCTGACACGGACCAGCAGGACAAGGAGCGGGGAGGAGCAGCAGAGACCCCACACCAGCTGTGACCTGAGATATGGAACATCCCGCCCCCGCGAACCCATTAATAGTTGACTAAACCATGATTGTTTCCAGGTACATACTCTCTTTCAGTAACCATCTCAAAGCAATCACAATTTCTCAGCCCTATTCTGCAAATGGGAAGAATGCAGATCAGGAGAGTTCCACTACTTTGTCTCCTGTCACATACCCCTGGCTATCGGCAGAAACCAACAGCCAAGCCCTAAACCACCTGCTGTCCTGAAAATGAAAGTGCCTTCCCTTTAAAAAAAAAAAAAAAAAAGTCTAAAATGTAATCAATAAATTTATTCTTCGTGAATGCGTCCTTTCTATTTTGACCAGCTGCTGAATCAGTCTTTGTATTAAGATGTATGGTCAGCAAAATAATATAATGGCATCTTCCTGCTTGGTTTGGAATCTAAACACTGTAGTACTTCCACAGAAGTTTAAGGAGAAAATATATGGGACATGTTTTTTAGAGTTATCTTTTCTTCTAGAGAGGTCACACCACAAAATGCAGCCAGCTCAAAAGGTGTTTCTCTTGGATTGGGCAGTGTAGATATACATAATATTTTTCTAACTGAAATTAGTTAATAATTTTTAAATGAATTAAAACTTGGCGACAACAGGGCTTTCTGAGCAGCACATACTTCTCACTTAAACACAGTCTCCACTGTCCCTAATGCAACCCCAACCCTGAGGCCCCCAGGGTCAGGTGCCATTCATCATCACACATGGATGGCTGTTTTGCTTTTAGAGAAAAGGAAATGTTATTTGGCATCCGGGTCTCTCTTGACAACGAGTCAGAGGACCCCATATTCCAAGAAAAATAGATATAAATGTATTTCTTTCTGGGAGTAAAAACTTTCTATTTGTGTAATGTACAGACAAAACATGCTTTTGATTTCCAAAGATTACAACTTGTTACTATTGTGGAAGAAACCTCACTTGTTTCCCTCATTTTCTTTACCTAACTGGTCTTTTGAGTGTTTGAGTTTGCAACTCATTTTCCAAATGCATTTTCTTCCTTCCTTCATTTCACAAATAGTTCTTAAACAATTAGTATGAATCAGAATCTGTGATAGATGCTGAATCTACAACAGGAAATAAGAGAGTCCCTGCTTGTATGGAATATATAGTCTAGCAGAGGGAGATAGAATATATAAATACATATAATGCAATGTCATGGTGATAAAGCTGTGATCAAAAATAGGGCAACTAAGACAATGAAGAGCAATGAGAAGGGGCAGGGGTTATTATTTTAGCTAGGGTGGTCTGAGATGTCTTTAACTATGAAGAGTTCATATTAGCCCTTACTCTGAAATCAAACAATTGTTTTAATAGCCAGTTACAGTCATGCACCACGAGTCAGTGATGGACCACATATATGAAGGGGGTCCCATGAGATTATAACACCATATTGTTACTGTATCTTTCCCATGTTTAGATATAATTAAGTACAAAATACCACTGTGCTACAATTGCCTACAGTATTCAGTACAGTAACATGCTGCACAGTTTTTAGCCTAGGAGCACTACACCATACGGCCTAGGTGTATAGTAGGCTATACCATCCAGGTTGTGTAAGTACATTCTAGGGTGTTCACACAACAACAAAATCACCTAATGATACATCTCTCCGAATGTATCCTGGTCATTAAGTGAAACATGACTGTATTATCAAGACCCTTCATCTGAAAACTTTGCCATTATCCCTTTTTGCACCTATAAAATTTATTTCTGTTTCCCAAAGCCTGTCTCTTCTAGATCTGATAAAATGCTGTCTCTGAACTAAACTATAATGTACTTACTGTCTTCATCATCTATTTGCTACCAAATCTGACTTACAAAATCCCCTGCATTTTTTCCTAAACTATCTTTTAACATCTGTTATTGCCAATTTTCTATTTATTCCTATCATCTCCCCAATACAAGTGAAATGATCTCAAGGGAAGGGTCTGTGTTTATTCCCCACCTTGTGCTATATAAAAGAGCACAAGGACTATGGGGTCAGAAAAGATCTGAGTTTAAATCTTGGTTCCTCAATGACTTAGGGCAAGTAACTGAACCTCGTTTCCACTCGGTTCCCCATCTATAAAACAAGCATAATACCACCTAACACCTCTTAAAGGACTTTGATTTGCAAAAAGCTTAACAATGCTGATGGTTATTTTGTAAGATCAGCCCACAACCATATGACAGACCCATAATTTTGTAGGCTGAGCAAGTTTTCGTTTAGGCAACCATTTTTTATCAAGCATTTACTATGTGTATTGGTCTTGTGCTGGAGGTGGAGATAAAATTATAAACATAAATTATAAAACCAAAAAAAAGCCAAACAGACCAAAGCCCAATGGAATGGACAAACATTAATGTAAAACTAGAAACTAGGATGACAGTCTTACTATATCATGAATATGAAGTAGATCTTGCCAGGTAAAATCAAGCAAGCAATAAGAATGAGGGCTATAACCATGTGCAGCTTGCATCCACACTCATACCAATCCATATACCCACATTAGTCCATGAATTCCTACCAATACTAGCCCATCCTTCCTCCCCTACCCACAGCTGTCACTCTGCAACTCAATAACTAGGCAAACATTTACCAAACTCCTACTATGTGCCAAGCACTGTGAGAAACCCCAAGGATGCAGAGAAAAAAATAAAACATGGGCTTGCTCTATGTATCTGGCATAAGCCCTATCAATGCAGCAGCAGTCTCCTTTTTCACTTCTCTTCCTGCTGGTGATTAATGGCCTTTCACCTCCAGGAAACAGAGGCATCTTTGGCTACCACAGATATCTCGCCCATGCTGCCTTCTCCCACTCAGATGTCTGGGCCACTTGCTTTCTACAAGCCTCCTCAAATCTCAATGTGAGAACTATGGAGCAGAATTCTCAGAGACTTGGGAGCCCCTCAAATGCTGGACTAACACAGCAAGTCCTCAGGAACAGAAAATAAAAAGGAACCATTATCCTGAAATACTGATTTCTCAACAGACTCACTCTAAAAATTATTAGAAAACAGGAACTGTGTTATGACAGTCCCATCTTCTTAAGTGTCTGTGCTTTCTATGCCCCGTACTTCATACAGGGTCCTGCATTCTCCTCATGGTCACACATACTCAAAGCGTATTTTTTAAATTATTCTTTCACAGATGAGAAAACTAACGTTCAGAAACACAATTAACAGGATTTTTAAATGCCTGTTGTGCTCCTTTAAGAGCAAATAATAGCAGTTCTCTGTCCGGGCTCCAGGCTAGCCAGGTCTTCATGAGAGCAACACAGGTGCCTGGGGTATTTCCAAGAGAGTGCCACCACCAGTTCCCATCCATGCAGGGGACCTCACCTCAGCTGGCTTTGTAGAATGCATGCTTCCATGTGTGCAAGAAAATAGGCTCTTGGGTCAAGCAGATACTAGTGAATGAGTGAACTCTACCATGGACAGATCTAAAGGTGGCTTTCTCTTTGATAATCTAATCAAATTACTGTGAAATGCCAAGACAGCTAGCCTTTAAGACAATTCATTTGCATAGCCTGAGCTATTAATGAACAAGGATCTATTTTGTTCATATCCAAATATTTACACTTTTTTTGAAGTTACCACACATAAAAATGGTGGTTCTTTGTACCACCCTATGTTACTAACACCTAAGTAGAAGGAAAAGACAAATTTTCTATAAAGAAAGGTAACCACATAAGGATAATCAAAAGTTCTAACTGGGGTATTTCAGCCAGTTAGAATCTCCTAGCTATCAAATATACACATTCAATGTCACCAGAGGGAAGTGGTGAAGAACACCGCCCTTTGCAATCAGGAGGCCTGCATCTTACTTCTGATGCTACTTCACTTTGTGGATTTATGCAGGTTAATTTATTTCTCTAAAGTTTTAAATTTCTTCATTCATGAAATTGAGACCTATCTTACAGAGTGGTGGTAGGGTTCTAATGGGCATTGCTCTGCCTTTTTTCTTAGTGGGAGGGATGGGGGATGAGGAGAGGAGTGGGGAGATTGCTTGCTTTATCTGTTGCCTTGGTAATTGGGGTAATTAACAGTGAACCTCCCATTTTTTGAAATATGTGTATGTGGTAGAAAATAAATGGCCTCTTCCAGGCCTCAGAGAGGCAACGGTGAAGTATTTGGTAGGCTTTGTGGTTTGGAACATCTCAAGCAGGTATTCCCAGTTGTTATTTAATGTAACTCATTAGGTTTAATGTTCATTTTAACTGCCTACTTATAAGCATTTTTGCATGTTTTGCAGTTTGAAGTAGTGTGGTCCATGAATGATTATAACTCTTATTACAGGCTTAATGTTTCCAAATTCTGGACGATTATTATTTTGTCTTGACTACTCCAGAAACATACTCCCCCATAAGAGAAAAGTAATATTGATTCAGCCAATGCTTACTGAACACCTATTGGCAGATATATTTTGGGGCACTGGATGGATGGATGCAAAGAAAAGTCAAACAGGCTTTTTGGCCTGTAAAGAGCTTACTGTGATGTGTGACTGAGTGTTAACTTGATTGCATTGAGGGATACAGAGTATTGATCCTGGGTGTGTCTGTGTGGGTGTTGCCCAAAAGAGATTAAATATGTGAGTCAGTGGGCTGGGGAAGGCAGATCCACCCTTAATCTGGTGGGCACAATCTAATTAGCTTCCGGCAAATATAAAGCAGGCAGATAAACATGAAAAGGAGAGAGGAGACAAGCCTCCCAGCCTACATCTTTCTCCCATGCTGGATCCTTCTTGCCCTCAAACATCTGACTCCAAGTTCTGCAGTTTTGGGACCTGGACTGGCTCTCCTTGCTCCTCAGCTTACAGACAGCCTATTGTGGGACCTTGTGATTGTGTAAGTTAATACTTAATAAACTCCCTCAGATATATATGTCTTATTAGTTATATCCCTCTAAGAGAACCCTAATACAGATTTTGGTACCAGGAGTGGTTCTAGAGGAACAGAATATTAAGAATGGAGTTCTTTCGTTGGTTTTGGGGTTTCTGGAGTTGGCTGCTTAATATGATTAGATCCAAAAATGCTAAGGACTCTACTTCTAACGATATAGAAAATACTGATAGTCCTTGGCAGAAATTGTTTAGAGAGTTATGCAAAATAAATGCATTTGACACTCCTGACTCACTGCTCGTGAGAGGCAAGGAGTTTAGTGACTCTGTACATAGTACATTTGACCATATGTGGAGAACCAAGGAACACAATGAAGCTGGTTGCTCCTAAGTTCAATGGACAAAGTGATGAAAGAAAATGATTAACTCATGGTTTCTGTCTTCCGGCTTCAGAAGCAGATACTGAGCTTCAAATCTGCTAAGATTACCCTAAGTGAGAGTCTTATCTCCTGTAGAGAATGAGCCAAAATTTTGGAAAAACAGACACAAGCTCTTAAAGGCAGCCCACTGTGAGTGAGCTGGAAACGCCTGATCTCCCTTGGCTTAATGTAGAGGAAGAAATCCAAAGGCTTAGGGAGATTGGGGTGGTGGAGTGGATTAGTCCCTTTAGACCTACTCATCCCAGCTGGGAGGGTCCAGAAGACATACTCTTGACTGCCTTGCAAAATAGACTTGGGAGGGCAGCATCTGCATCTTTGAAGAGCCCTGTAATTGTTCTTCTCTGTATGTCAGATCTAATGGTGGGAACCACAGTCACTCAACTACAAAATTTAAATACAATTGGAATAATTGGATCCAGAGGTGGCAGGGGCCAGGTGGCAGGGGCCAAGTGGCAGCACTCAACCATCAAAGGCAAGGTGAGCATAGCTACCATAATGGACAGCAGAGGCAAAGTGCCAATCAGAATAGTCTGACTCATGTAGACCTCTGGCATTGGCTAATCGTGGTGTTCCTAGAAGTGAAATTGATAGGAAGCCTACTGCATCCCTACTTCAATTATACAAACAGAAAACTTCTAGGTTGAGTGGACAAAAGACTAATTTGAATTATAAAAACAGAGAATCATGGCTCCTCAATCAATTTCCAGACTTGAGCCAGTTTATAGACCCAGAACCCTTTGGATAAAGGGGTGGCTGGGTCCCCTTGAGGAAGGACCCCACTACATTACCGAAAATTTATGAAGTGGATCTTTGTCTCATCCTTCCCCAAGGAGACCTCTGGCCTTTTACCAGGGTAACTGTGCACTGGGGAAAGGAAAATGATCAGACATTTCAGGGACTACTGGACACTGGCTCTGAGCTTACATTGATTCCAGGAAACCCAAAACATCATTGTAGTCCTCCAGTTAAGCTAGGGGGTTATGGAGGTCAGATAATTAATGGAGTTTTAGCTCAGGTCCAACTTATAGTAGGTCCCTGGACTTAACCTGTGGTCATTGACCCAGTGCCAGAAAGCAAAATTGGCATAGGCACACTTAGCAGCTGGCAGAACCCCCACATTGGCTCTCTGACTAGTAGGGTGAGGGCTATTATGGGGCAAAAGCCCAAATAGAAGCCATTAGAGATGCCTCTACCTAGAAAAATAGTAAATCAAAAACAATATCACATGCCTAGAGGGACTGCAGAGATTAGTGCCACCATCAAGGACTTGAAAGACGCAAGGATGGTGATTCCCACCACGTTCCCATTTAACTCTCCCATTTGGCCTGTGCAGAAGACAGATGGATCTTGGAGAATGGCAGTGGATTATCGTAAGCTTAACCAAGTGGTGACTCCAATTGCAGCTACTGTACCAGATGTGGTTTCATTGCTTGAGCAAATTAACACATCTCCTGGTACTTGGTATATAGCCATGGACTTGGCAAATGCCTTTTTCTCCATTCCTGTCCATATGGCCCACTGGAAGCAATTTGCCTTCAGCTGGCAAGGCCAGCAATATACCTTTACTGTCCTACCTCAGGGGTATATCAACTCTCTGGCTTTGTGTCATAATCTTATTCAGAGAGACCTTGATCGCTTTTCACTTCTGCAAGATATCACTCTGGTCCATTACACTGATGTAATGCTGATTGGATTCAGAGAACAAGAAGGAGCAAACACACTAGACTTATTGGTGGGACATGTGCAAGCCAGAGGTTAAGAAATAAATCCAACTAAAATTCAGGGACCTCTTACCCCAGTAAAATTTCTAGGGGTCCAGTGGCGTGGGGCCTGTTGAGATATTCCTTCTGAGGTGAAGGATAAGTTGCTGCATTTGGCCCCTCCTACAACCAAGAAAGAGGCACAATGCTTAGTGGGCCTATTTGGATTTTGGAGGCACCACATTCCTTATTTGGGTGTGTTACTCTGGTCCATTTATTGAGTGACTCGAAAAGCTGCCAGTTTTGAGTGGGGTCCAGAACAGGAGAAGGCTCTGCAACAGGTCCAGGCTGCCGTGCAAGCTGCTCTCCCACTTGGGCTATATGACCCAGCAGATCCAGTGGTGGTTGAGATGTCAGTGGCAGATAGGGATGCTGTCTGGAGCCTTTGGCAGGCCCCCATAGGTGAATCACAGTGGAGCCCTCTAGGACTTTGTAGCAAGACCCTGCCATCTTCTGCAGATAACTACTGTCCTTTTGAGATACAGCTCTTGGTCTGTTACTGGGCTTTGGTGGAAACTGAACGTTTAACTGTGGGTCATCAAGTCACCACGCAACCTGAACTTCCTATTATGAACTGGGTGCTTTCTGACCAATCTAGCCATTGGTGGGTTGTGCACAGCAGCATTCCATCATCAAACAGAAGTGGTATATACTTGATCTGGCTCAAGCAGGTACTGAAGGCACAAGTAAGTTACACAAGGAAGTGGCTCAAATGCCCATGGTCTCCACTCCTGCCACCCTGCCTTCTCTCCCCCAGCCTGCACCCATGGCCTAATGGGGAGTTCCCTATGATCAGTTGACAGAGGAGGAGAAGACTAGGGCCTATTCACAGATGGTTCTGCATGGTATGCAGGCACCACCAGAAAGTGGACAGCTGTAGCACTACAGCCCCTTTCTAGGACATCCCTGAAGGACAGAGGTGAAGGGAAATCTTCCCAGTGGGCAGAACTTCGAGCAGTGCAGCTGGTTGTGCACTTTGCATGGAAGGAGAAATGGCCCAATATGTGATTATATACCAATTCATGGGCTGTAGTCAATGGCTTGGCTAGATGGTCAGGGACTTGGAAGAAGCATGATTGGAAAATTGCTGACAAAGAAATTTTGGAAAGAGGTATGTGGATGGACCTTTCTGAGTGGTCAAAAACGGTGAAGCTATTTGTATCCCATGTAAGTGCTCACCAACGGGTGACCTCAGCGGAGGAGGAGTTTAATAATCAGATGAATAGGATGATCTGTTCTGTGGACTCACTCAGCGTCTTTCCCCAGCCACCCCTGTCATCACCCAATAGTCCCATGAACAAAGTGGCCATGGTGGCAGGGATGGAGGTTACGCACGGGCTCAGCAACATGGACTTCCACTCACCAAGGCTGACCTGGCTATCACTGCTGAGGGCCCAAACTGCCAGCAGCAGAGACCAGCACTGAGCCCCCAATATGGCACTATTCCTCAGGGTGATCAGCCAGCTACCTGGTGGCAGGTTGATTATATTGGACCTCTTCCATCATGGAAAGGGCAGAGGTTTGTCCTCACTGGAATAGACATTTACTCCAGATATGGGTTTGCCTATCCTGCATGCATGGCTTCTGCCAAGACTAGCATCTGTGGACTCACGGAATGCCTTATCCACCATCATGGTATTCCATGCAGCATTGCCTCTGACCAAGGCACTCACTTCATGGCTAAAGAAGTGAGGCAGTGGGCTCATGCTCACGGAATTTACTGGTCTTACCATGTTCCCCATCTTCCTGAAGCAGTTGGATTGACAGAATGGTGGAATGGCCTTTTGAAGTCACAATTACAATGCCAGCTAGGTGACAATACTTTGCAGGACTGGGGCAAATTTCTCCAGAGGGCCATGTATGCTCTGAATCAGCATCCAATATATGGTACTGTTTCTTCTATAGCCAGGATTCACAGGTCCAAGAATTAAGGGGCGGAAGTGGAAGAGGCACCACTCACCATCACCCCTACTGAATTAGCAAAATTTTTGCTTCCTGTTCCCTCGACATTACATTCTGCTGGCCTAGAGGTCTTAGTTCCAGAGGGAGGAATGCTGTCACCAGGAAACACAACAATGATTTCATTAAACTGGAAGTTAAGATTGCCACCTGGACAGTTTGGGATCCTCCTACCTTTAAGTCAACAGGCTAAGAAGGGAGTTACAGTGTTGGCTAGGGTGATTGACCCAGACTATCAAGATGAAATCAGTCTACTACTCCACAGCAGAGGTAAGGAAGACTACATATGGAACACAGGAGACCCATTAGGGCATCTCTCAGCATTACCATGCCCTGTGATTAATGTCAACGGGAAACTACAACAGCCCAATCCAGGCAGGACTACAAATGGTCCAGACCCTTCAGGAATGAAGGTTTGGGTCACTCCACTAGGGAAAAAAATCACGATCTGCTGAGGTGCTTGCTGTAGGCAAAAGGAATACTGAATGGGTAGAAGGTAGTCATCAATACCAGCTACGACCATGTGACCAGTTGCAGAAACAGAGACTGTAATTGTCATGAGTATTTCCTCCTTCTTTTGTTAAAAACATGTTTGTGTACGTATACACTTGTGCTAAGAAAATATCTTCATTTTATTTCCTTTTCCTTTATCATGTGACATAAGATTTATTGACTTCATATCAGCCTTAAGTATTGTTAACTTTATGCAATAGTATTTGTGTTGGGGATTGGTGCATTTCTGGTTGTACGAAGGATAGTTGTATTTTGTTATGCACAATTATGACCTCACTATTGTCTTTATTTGAAGATTATATATGATCTCAGGAGATGTATATGGGTTCAAGTTGACAAGGGGTAGGCTTTTTGATGGTTAATACTGAGTGTTATCTTGATTGCATTGAGGGATACAGAGTATTGATCCTGGGTGTGCCTGTGTGGGCATTGCCCAAAAGAGATTAAACATTTGAGTCAGTGGGCTGCGGAAGGCAGATCCACCCTTAATCTGGTGGGCGTAATCTAATCAGCTTCTGGCGAATATAAAGCAGGCAGAAAAACACAAAAAGGAGAGCCGAGCCTAACCTCCCAGCCTACATCTTTCTCCCATGCTGAATGCTTCCTGCCCTCAAACATCCGACTCCAATTTCTTCAGTTTTGGGACTTGGACTGGCTCTCCTTGCTCCTCAGTTTACAGACAGCCTATTGTGGGACCTTGTGACCATGTAAGTTAATACTTAATAAACTCCCCTTTATAGATATATATGAGATATATACATATATATGCCATATATCTCATATATATCTCATATATAGCATATATGTATATATCTCATATATAGCATATATGTGTGTATATATGTATATATGTCATACATATGTACATATATATACACACACTATTAGCTCTGTCCCTCTAAGACAGCCCTAATACATTACCCTCTAGTTTTCACTGTCACCAACCAACAGAGTCAGCATCATCCAGGGACTTGTCAGATATGTACATTCTCGGGCCCCACTCCAGACAGAAAGAACCAGAGGCTCTGGGGATGACCCCCAGGCGTTTCTGTGTTTGAACAAGCCCTCTTCAAGTATCATTCTCATGTCAAAGCAACAAATATGTCATTAGCTTATTGAGTTAAATCTAAAAGTACCTTTTGCCCTTCAGGGAAACAGAGGCCCAGAGGTCACAGGAGAAGTTGGTGGAGTGACTGCAACCAGAACTCAGGTCTCCCGTCCACAATGGCCAATGACCTTTCTACTTCTTTTCTGATGCTTTAATCCCTAAATCTGATAGGAAGTCCCAAGCATTACCAGCCCAAAGTGCAAACACCGGTTTTCGAAGAGCAGAAAAAGAAAGAACCTACTCTCTTTGAAAATAAGGACCACCAGGAAAAACTAATATCTGATCAAAATCATTCTGTAAACAAGCAGTCCCAAGCCTTTAATACATTTCCAAGTTATATTTACAAGTTACATTTTATAAAAATTTGTGGGGGAGGGGTGCTGGGTAGAAATAAATGACTAGAATAATATTTGGAAGAATATACAGTTAAAGATATGTTAATAGTGGCTCCCCCTCCATAGCAGATTATGGATAACCTTTATTTTTTTCTTTGTATTTCCCTGAATTGTTTTCAATAGCTAAATATTACTTTTGGAATCAGGGGAAAAGTTAAAATTGTTTTTTGAAATATTATATCCATATCACTCAACACGAAAGTTTATTTTGTAATTCTATTTCTTTCCATACAGCAGGATAGTGTGTGTATAGTAATTATTTATATCATGCCATATGTTACAATGAAGATGAAATTTGGTAAATATATTCCTTCCAGCTGGTACTGAAAATGAAGAGGTTAAATGCATTCCTAGGTTCAGAACACTATGAATTAAGCTAACTGCGAAGCTAAAGGAAAAATTAATCCCAGTATTGAGATCTCTGAGAGCATCCTTTTGAAAAATGTTTATGTGACACACAGCTCCTTATTCCCGTCCCCCTGATATTTAACCCCTGGCACAAAACAGAATGTTCAGCAATTCCTGGCAAAGTCTTAGGAGTTGGGGATAACATGCATGGGAGAAGATGAGAGACATAAGAAATGGAATGATCCTACTTTCACATAAAATGATGTCCCTGTAGACAATGAGACATCCAAAATTACTGGCAAATTTCATTGTCCACAATAACCTTAAATTTATTTTTCTTTCTCAAGAAAGGTCTATTCACTTCAAAAACATCTATGTTGCAGATCTTATTCTGCAAATCCAAAATAAATAAATAATTAAAATGGACTCATTTAAATAAACATTTCTGCCACAAAAGCATTGTCATAATGTTTCACTTGATAAGATGAATTTATTGCTTCAAAGAAAATCTAGTCTTGGTTTACTGAAACTCTCAGCAATATAAATTCACTGAATGTTAACTGAAATTCCTTAAAGAAAATCATAAGTAAAGTTAAGATCTGCCAGAATAAATATATAAAAGGAAACACCGGTGACCTCTCTCCTTCATCACAATACCTCCCAACAGCTGACTTTTCTAGAACTCGCAGACTCTTTCAGAAAAGGCCGCGTTATTGGGAATAGATTCTCTCTACATATACATAGTTTATGGTGCCTGAGATCATATTTACAGGACAATTTAGCTTAACAGTGGTACAGGATCAAAGAACTCAGAATCTATCATCTTGGCTTTCTCTAATTTAGCATGCAAGATTTGGCTTACAAAGATTTCTCTCTCAAGAGTCTCACCAAATGTCCCTCAGCCCTCTACTTTCCTTCACAGAGTAGTCCCACCCATTGAAAAAGTAATAAATTAATAAAGAATATTCATCTTACAGAAAGTTTCCCACCAACGTCCCAGTTCCCACTCCATGTAATTACCTATTTGCCTATGAAAATTGATCTATAAGAGCCGTGTTGTCAACACATTAAACCTAACAGTTCCCTTTCAGTCTTACACTTTTTGATAGACCATACACACACAAACTTGTAGCTCATTCTCTAACTCCATTTTGATACTTACAAGCCCAGTTCTTCCATCTCTCACTTTCTCTGGAGAGAAAAGGGTCCAGTGGTAGGTTTTACCTAATCTCGATTATTTTTGCAGTTTTTCTTTGGTTAAAGGTATTGATCAGAACTCACCTCCCAAGCATTGATAATTCCAAGCCGACGAGACCCCAAATATCTTCAGTTTGTAACATAGAAATGCCACTGGTCTCAACGACAGAGAAGGAAAATACTACTCCGTCAAATTAAGAAGAAAAAAAAAAATAAAGAAATACAGCAGCTTTCATTCTGAAAAAAATTAAATTTTCTGGGTCACTTTCCCTGTCTCACTGGGCCACTTTTTTACGCAGCCTGCCGGTGACTGTAAACACGGTCTCTTCACTCCTCACGCAACCAGTTCAGTTGTCATCCTCTCCAAGCGAATAGCCACGGCGTCCTTTGCTAGCGCAGTTCCCAAACAACAAACCTCCCCACCCGCCCCTGCCCTCCACACCTCACCGCGGAGACTCGCTTTCTTTTCTTCCAAACCACAAATGGGCGAGCTTGCTCAGAGAAAAAGTTAATGAATGCCTGATTTAGAGGCAAAGCTGCCCTACCTGCGATCACAACATCGGAAGACTGGAAGTATCTAAAAGCGCCATCCTCTGCGCTCTCGTCCCCGTCGGTGTGCGCTTCACACGCAGAAACCCAGGAACATGATTTATATGCAGACCTGCACCCATCCCACACAAGTCCACACGCCAGCTTGCCTAACCACTTATGTAAGCTCGTGCTTCCACAGTCCCAAACTGCAGACACACACACACGGGCACCTGTCACGCATCTGAAATGGACAAGCACCCACACCCAGGAGATGAAATCAACACATATTAATGGGGTGGGGAGGGAGGATACTGTTTTAAACCATGTTTTCCCCCATTTGTTTCTTGCCCATTTTTTGTCACAACTACAATTACCTTAGCAACCAAAGAATTGCCTTGACTCTCCCTCCGGCTCCTGAATTTCTCCTAAAGCCAACCTTGCGCCAGGTTCATGATAAAGCTGGAGAAGCCCAGGAAACCGGGGACCGGCAGCCTCTTGGGGGCGGAGGGGAAGTCTAGTCCGTCTCCGCGCCGCTCCCCACAGCCTCGCCTCCTCTTTCCGAGTTTCCGTGGTGGCGAGCGCAGGGGCTCAGCGAGAGGAAAACGAAGCCCCGGGCCCGCGAGGACGCGCGGCGCGTCTCATGGTGCCAGGACGCGGGGCGCACAGGGTGTCTCCGGCGCGCACCGGGCTGGCCTGGCTCTCCGCGCTCCCGGGCGTTCGCCGCTAGCCCGCCTCTGCCCGCCCGGGCCGGCAAGGGTGTGCGGAGGTCGGTCCGTCCCCTCGGCGCCCGGCGGCTCTGGCGGCTGTAGGAACGCGGCGCCCGGGCGGAGCTCTCGCCGCCGAGCAGGGCCGAGCGCTAGGAGCTGCCCCAACTCGCGAAGCCGTTCAGCTTCGCGGCCCGCGAGCTGCTGCAGCGGCGCCCGCTGTCGGATGCCGAGCGGAGCTGCAGCCCAGTGCCCCGCGCACCTGGGCGCCGGCACCTGGACCCGGACCGCGTGCTGCAGGGAGGGGCCGGCGGGCGGGGACCGGCACCTGAGCGCGTCCCGAGGGCGCCGCCGCCCGGCTCACCTGTTCCCAGAGCCGCGGAAGGCGCAGACCGTGATTTGCCGGAGGAGGAGAAAACCTAGAAATTCCTCATCCTCGAGAAGCCGTGGAGAAAACCGAGAGACTGGCTCGACCGGGCGGAGACTCCTTTAGTCAATTCCAAACTGGCCCCGACCGGAAACTTCAGCGGCGTCAAGGTTCTCTTAGGGATTCCCGGTCCGGGGTGAGGCAGCTTCTGAATCTCCGTCACTGACGTGTTGCTGGCGCCCTCTAAATTAAAACGGGACACCGCGATCGTCAGCGATATTGTTCCTAATCTCGTCATTTTTATTTATTCAACATGCACACCACACGCTGCATTTGGAGTATTATAGGATGATTCCTATCTGGAACACTACAAAGAACTTTCGAGAAAATTAACTCTCAAATATTCTTGGGGGAAGAAGAAAAAAGTTGAAGACAGAAAATGAGAAAATAACTTGAACTGCTGCCTTTTTTTAACGTGGGAGTTTTGAAATGCGATGTGTAGTTAGGTTCAGGAAGCTGCAGGTGGAAATAGGACACGACCATTAGTGCTGGACGGTAACCATGGGATTTGTGTGCAATATCAATGCTATCAATATCAAGAATAAATTTGAGACTTAGTCCTGAATTGTAGTATGTCACCAGAAAAGGGGGAAAATACTTGAAATAAAATACCTAAATGCCTTTAAGGACAGATGACCTGGACTCCTCATTCACATGGGTCCAGAAGTTAAAGAGTAAAGTCTCCTTCCCAAATTGTATCTTTTCCCACCATTCTACATTGATTAATGGATGTATTCATTCTTTCCTTCAATAGACAAATAGCACCTGCTCTGTATTAGACCCTCTTCTAACATTAGAAATGGATAATAAAGGAAACAGCCTGTGCCCTGAAGCCTTAGTGTCGAATGGGATAATACACAAGCAGACATGTGTGTTATGGTAGGCTTAGTCCACGAGAAGAGCCACAGAAACTGGGGGGAACCTACAACCAAGAGATGCCATACCCAGCCTAGTGAGGAAAATAGAATTGTAACAGATGTCCCAGTTAGTTATTAAAGCTGAAATATAAAGCATTTCCTTCCTCAGGGTCAATACTTGGCTCAAGCCGGTTGTGGACCTGGCTGTGGCAGTTTGTCACAGTTAAAGAATAGGCCGTGCATGGAGCGAAAGGTAGTGACTAGGGAAACTTCCGCTTTGAAGAAGTCTGCCTTTTTTTTTTTTTTTTTTTTTTTTTTTTTTTGAGACGTAGTTTTGCTCTTGTTGCCCATGCTGGAGTGTGGTGGTGCAATCTTGGCTCACTGCAACCTCCGCCTCCCAGATTGAAGCGATTCTCCTGCCTCAGCCTCCCAAGTATCTGGGATTACAGGTGCCTGCCAGCTAATTTTTTGTGTGTTTTTAATAGAGATGGGGTTTCATCATGTTGGCCAAGCTGGTCTCGACTTCCTGACCTCAGGTGATCCACCTGCCTTGGCCACCCAAAGTGCTGGAATTACAGACTTGAGCCACCACACCCAGCCGGAGCTCTGCATTTCTGAGGCTAGCAGCTCCTTGAGGGCTGAGTAGAGCATAAAGGAATAATTCTGTGGAAGTATGAACAGCAGGCTCCACGCTCATCAGAAGAAAGTCTTACTGTGTACTTCTCTTTAAAAAAAAATATGTGAAATCAGATATTTATAGGAGTTAAATATGTATTTTCATATTGATACATTTTGTGTATTATATGGGATTCCTGATATATCTATGTAGTGTGGTTTCTTACACATAAAATATCCCATTTCATATATATGTGTATATATGTGGGGGTATTTTATATATGTGTATGTAATAGAGACAGGACACACTTTTTTGCTGACATGGCCAAGAGATTGGTTTACATGCTAGGGAATTGAGCCAACAAGTAGATACATTAAGAAAATTGGAGCTGGTCATCTCACTGCTGGAGAAGGGAATTACCAATATAGAAAGGCAAGAGATCTAGTTATGTGGCTTGAAATTGTAGATGATTTTGGATCCAAAAAGATTATAGATAGACAGAAAAATATAAGTGTATATGTGTCTGTATATGGTGATATATTTCCTAGGTTTGTCGACTTAGAAGGCCTAAAAGTAACGGCACCCAGTAGCAATGAACACACCTAACACTCAGACGTTGGTTTCTTAATACCATCCTCCACTAAAAGGAACCATGGTTCCTTGGTATAGTAGATGAAACTAGAATAATTTGTTGTGCAAGGAAATGAAAAAGTACTTAAAGAATTATGGAGACAGGTCAAAAGAATACAGAAGTCAGCTGGAAGGGATTCCTGTTGGCCAAATCTTGGATAATTTAAGGAGTAAAATAGTTAATGACAAATTTAACCCTTTGAGTAAAATAAGAGTCCATGAGTCCGTGCTAATAGACACACTGAAGGGAACTCTATAGTAGAATGCAACTAATAAAAGAAGAAAAGATAGAATCAGAAAACCACCATTTGGCAACCACCATCTTAATAATTGATTCAGGCCAGAATCATCAATAGATGCTAAAATTGGTGGGTAAATTTTGATGGGGAACAGGATATTTACATAGTCTCAAAGTATATCTCTAAAAATGTTCATTAATACATCATTAATTATTAATAAGTACAGCATACTTATTACTTAACATGCAGCTGTAATACTTGGGAGATATCATCTTAATCAGCTGGTAAAATTTTATATAAATGAAAACCAATGATGGGACAAATCAGCCTTGTGCTGCATCCTGATATGATATGCTGAGAATGTAGTGTCACTTCTTATGCATAAATAAGGATAAAACATCAGACAAAAGCAAATTGAAAGAAAAATCAAGTAACTGGCCTGTATTCTTTAAAAATGTCAAGACTATGATAGTAAAGATTGTTCCAGATTGAAGGATGCTAAAGAGATGAGACAACTAAATGCAGCACGTGATCTTGAATGGGATCCAAAACCTATAAATGACTTTTGTGGCACAATCAGTGGATTTTGCGGATTCGATGGATTAAATTGGATCATTGTTATTTTCCTGATGTTGTACTCAAGGTATGTAGTAGAGTGTTCTTGTTTTTAGGAAGGACAAACTGAAATATGAAGTGGTAAAGGGGTATCACATCTGCAACTTACCCTCAGAAGATGGTAAGAAGCTCTTTGAATCATTTTTGTAGCTTTTATAATTTATTATAACATTATTTCAAAATGAAAGGTTAAAAATATACATTAAAGTATAATTGTTTTTACCAAATTGAAAAAATTGTCTTCCCTTTTCTAAAATGATCACCATGGGTTTATTTTAAGAATCAACTCATGACTGGCTGCACTAAAAATATGAATGGATCTATTACTTTGTGAATATATACAATAATGTGATTCGGCCCAAAATTTTGTTCATCCATTCAGCAATTACTTATTAAGGACACACTGCATGCAAGGATCCTGAAATTCATCTAAAGTATCAAGTGAAATAATATTTATAGGTAAAACCCTGATTATTTTGATTACTTCATTATCAAGTGAGGAGTTGCAGGAAAGTGTGTAATAGAATTGATTGTGGTATAGCTCTCAAAACAGGTGATAAATTGAACAGAAGAATGGAAATGAGTTGGCAATTTAGTTTCAATAACTTCATTGACAGGCCAAGGTAGAAAACTATTGTGTCGATGCATTTGGTGCATATATTAATAGTGGTGGCTCTGCGGAGGATAATGAGTTTTGGGTCATGTGGCCCATTGACCAAGACTGCACATTCATGACATTTGACAGCTGATGATACTTTTCCTCAAACTCCCACATTTTCTTATTTTCACTCTTAAGTGTAGTCTTCTTCTGAGAGCTAAGGACTCTTTTCTTTGCGTTTTGGCAATAAAGGGAGAAAAGATTCCAGGTCACTTTTGCTTCATGTTAAATCCTGAAAGAAAATAAATGCCTGATTAGACATGTTAGAAATTGGTTCTTTCAGAGCAAGGCTCAAAGGGCACAGAATTAGTAACACCTGGGCTACTTATTAAAGCTTAGCAATAAAGATTATTGAACAACCAGGTGCAGTGGCACACACCTACAATCCCAGCTAACTCAGAAAGCTGAGGCGGGAGGATCGCTTGAGTCCAGGAGTTTGAATCCAGCCTAGGAAACACAGTGATACCCTGTCTCTAAAAAATTAAAAATAAATTGGATCTGTTTCTTAAATAGATGGTAATCATTTCTGAGGTTAAAAACAAAAAGATTCTTGAACTTCATCTCAGACCTGATAAGTCACAATTTCTAGTGATGGAACTGGGGCATCTACTTTTGAACAAGAATTTGTGAATCACAGCCTGTGGTGTCCTTCCTTCATAGAATGCCCAGCATTTCTGTTACCACTAACTGCATAATCCCCATCTCAAGAAGAGTGGATGGCAAGCAAATTGATTACAGTGTGAAGTAGATTTTTTTTCTCTTTGCAATGTGAAGTGGATTTTTTCTCTTGCCAGTATTAGCACTTGATCTACAGTTTTGAAAACCATGTGTCTGAGAATGAATGTGTTTATATCACAGTGCTAGAATAGTTATGTTTTCAGACTTGGAAATAATGTTATGTCAGAGTGCAATGCATATTTACAGAGTCCCATGCTTAATAATCAGAGTGCAGGGATGTGTATATGTACAGCCAATACACACGGGATAAAATCTACATCAACAATAACAAGTTTTTAAAAACCTACACCGGGCCCAAAATAACCATGGGCTGCTGTTCACGCCAATTGTTTGGACTGAGCTTCTTTACCTGGGCATCTCCTAGACACTCTCATGCACTGCCTTCCCGAAGCTTGTAGTCAGAATTATCACAGAATAGGCAGGTACACATGTAATATGACTTGAAAAGTGGACAGGTCTCCTTAACCAAAAATATCCAACTTCTGTCCCCTTCCTGCTAGATGCTGGGATTTCTACAGTTGATTAGAATCAGTGACAGGCATATTTGGTTAGGACCATGGTAAATAGGCAGGGGATATACTTCAATAAGAAGGATCCCTTATAGAGTCAATATGTGTCCATTGAAACCCTATAAAAAGTCCTAGTCATATATGACCACAGGTAACCCAAAAAGCTAAGGACACTAAAATTAAATGCATAATACCCTGGAAAACAAGAGGAAGCCTGTTTCTTAAGGAGAACTATATTCTAATTAATTGAAGTCCTTTTGCTGGTATTTAAGAACCAGAGTTCAACTCACATGGTATTGTCAGCCCTCTTACAAGTCCTATATTTTCCAGCTCTTCATTGATATTCTTTTTCATTTTTCTTCTTTTTCGTTTTTGAGACAGAGTCTCACTCTGTCACTCAGCCTGGAGTGCAATGGCGCGATCTCGGCTCACTGCGACCTCTGCTTCTTGGGTTCAAGCGATTCTCCTGCCTCAGCCTCCCAAGTAGCTGAGACTACAGGCATGCACCACCACGTCTGGGTAATTTTTGTATTTTTAGTAGAGACAGGGTTTCGCCATGTTGATCAGACTGGTCTCGAACCCCTGACCTCAGGTGATCCATCCACCTCAGCCTACCAAAGTGCTAGGATTACAGGCATGGGCCACAGCACCTAGCCTCTTCACTGATATTCTAAAGAACATAGAAATGAAATTTGTAAGATAATTTGAAATCAGTATGCCTCCAACTTTGCTTTTTTCCCTCAAGATTGCTTTGACTATTTAGAATCTTTGTGCTTCCGTATGAGTTTTTAAGTTGTGTTTTTCTATTTCTGTGAAAAATACCATTGGAATTTTGATAGTGATCGTGCTGAATCTGTATATCACTTTGGGTAGCATATACATTTTGACAATATTAATGTTTCTAGTTCATGAACACGAGATATCTTTCCATTTATTTGTGTCTTCTTCAATTTATTTTTATCAATGCTTTATAGTTTTCTATGTACAGATCTTTTACTTCCTTGGTTAAATTTATTTGTAAGCATTTTATTCTTTTTGATGCTATCATAAGTGGGATTGTTTCATTAATTTATTTTTTGATAGATCATCATTAGTATATTGAAATGCAATTGATTTTTATGTGATTTTTGTAAGCTATAGTAATCAAGACAGTATGGTACTGTCATAAAAACAGACACAAAGACCAATGGAATGAAAAGGAAGCCCAGAAATAAACCTAATAATATAATATAATATAATATAAAGTCATCTAATTTTTGACGAAGGCCCCAAGAAAATGCACTGGGAAAAAGGAGAATCTCTTAAATAAATGGTACTGGGAAAACTGGATATCCACATGGAAAAGAATGAAATTGGACCCTTACCTTACACCATAGATGAAAGTCAACTCAAAATGGATTAAAGACCTAAACATAGACCAGAAACTGTAAAACTCATAGAAGAAAGCATGGGGGAAAGCTCCTTGACATTGGCCTAAGCAATAAGCTTGTTGGATATTATACCAAAGGCTCAGGCAATAAAGGCAAAAATAAACAAGTGGGACTACATCAAACTAAAAGGCTTCTGTAAAGCAAAGGAAACAATCAGCAGGGTGAACAGACAACCTATGGAATGGGAGGAAATATCTGCAAACCTTATGTCAAATAAGGGGTTAATATTCAAAATGTATTAGGAACTCAAATAATTCAATAGCAAGAAAACAATCTGATTAGAAAATGAGCAAAGAACTTGAATAGACATTTTTTTAAAAAGACATAAAAATGGCCAACCAGTATATGAAAAGAATATTCAACATCATTAAATCATCAGAGAAATGCAAACCAAAACCACAATGAGTATCACTCCCTGCCTATTAGAATGGCTATCATAAAAAAAGACAACACAACAAGTGTTGGCAAGGATGTGGAAAAAAGGGTACACTGTTGGTAGGAATGTAAACTAGTAGAACCATTATGGAAAATGTGTGAAGTTTCCCTTAAAAATTAAAAATAGGACTGCCATACGACCCAGCAGTCCCACTACTTGGTATCTACTGAAAACAAATAAAATCCATGATGCTGAAGAGGTATCTGCAGTGCCATGTTTATTGAAGCATTGTTAACAATATTCTGGTTATGGAAATGTTTAAGTGTCCATCAGTGGATGAATGGATAAAGAAACTGTTATTATATAGATTTAGATATATAGACATATACATTCTATATACATGGAATATTTTTCAGCCTTAAAAAAGGAGATTCTGTCATTTGCTACTATATGAATGAAACTGAGAGACTTTATTCTAAGTAAAATAAGCTAGACATAGAAAGGAAAATATTGCATGATCTCACTTATATGTGGAATCTTTAAAAAGTCAAATACCTAGAAACAGAGAGCATAACAGTGGTTACCAAGGGCAGGTGGGGGGCATTGAAATGGGAGGATGTAGGTCAAAAGGGACAAAATAGCAGTTATGTAGGATGAGTACGTCTAGGAATCTAATGTACAGCATGAGGGCTATTATTGTCTTGTGCACTGGAAATTTGCTAAGAGAGCAGATTTTAGGTGCTTTAACCAAGCACACCAAAAAGGTAACTAGGTAAGTGATGGAAATGTTAATTTGCTTGACTGTAGTAATGATACTTTATGTATGCATATTACAACATCATGTTGTACACCTTAAACATAGAAAAAAAATTTAATTACAAAACTACCAGCCTGGGCAACATGGCAAGACCCCATCTCTACAAAAATTTTAAATATTAGCTGGGCATAGTGGCACAAGCCTGTTGTCCCAGCTACTGGGGAGGCTGAGGTGGGAGAATCACTTGAGCCCAGGAGGCCGAGGCTGCAGTAAGCCATGATTGCACCACTGCACTCCAGCCTGGGCAACATAGCAAGGCCCTGTCTCAAAAAATAAATGAATGGATGAATGAATAATAAATAAATAATAGGAAGAAATTTCTGCCATTTCCCCAAACAAAAGCCTGGGCAGGTTACCCTGTCTCTCAAGACAACAGAACTATTCCCTGTGTAGATCATGAAGGTTTCCTGCAATGTCCTTTGTCCCTTCTTCCACCATCTCCCAAGACCCAGAGGTAGTTTTCTCTTTAATCTGTAGAACATTTTAATGCTCCCCCAAAAAGTTCCCTCATTCCCCTTTGGATCCAGTCACCTCCCTCCTCCCTGGCCCCTGGTGACTACTGATCTGTTTTCTGTCGCTATGGTTTTGCTTTTTTAGACTGTCATGGAAATTGAATCCTACAGTATGCAGTCTTTTGTGTCAGGCTTCTTTTACTTGACATGATGTCTTTTTAAATTCACTCATGATGTCACACGTATCAGCAGTTCACACATTTTTATTGCTGAGTAGTGCTCCCTGTACAGATATATCACAACTTAAAAAAAAAATAGATGTGGGGTCTTGCTATGTTTCCCAGACTGGACTCAAACTCCTGGGCTCAATCAATCCTCTCACCTCAGCCTCCCAAGTAGCTGGGATTACAGGTGTACAGCACCATGCCAGCTCTATCACAATTTTTTTTAATCCTGCCTGGCTTCTTTTGATAACTATCATACCTCTGATTTGTGCTACGCCTAGGAGGCCATGCTCCATTTATACTTTGCCTATACACAAAATATATAGACTCTGTAGTAGCCACTGTTTGTTGTCTACCACACCCATTCCCTTTCCCATCCCCATCCCGGACAATTCTCTACTCACTCCTTTGCTGGTTTATCCTCCTTCTAGAAGCCATGACTCAGAGAACACCTAATCCCACCTCCACTAGAGTGGATCTTCATTAGGCTAAGCTAATCATGGCCGTTCCATTTCTGTGGCCATGATACAGAATTATGACCCATAAAAATTGATAGAAAAATATGCTGGGGGCTTTTGGAAAAAGGCTTCTGAGTTTTAGTCCTTGCTCTCCTGTTCTCTTTAGTCCTGCCACCTCCTGATTCCGGGATCAGGAACTTATTCACATAGGAATCCCAAAAAGCTAAACTCTAGCAAGATTTTCAATGGGTTTTCTGAAATGGAATTTTGAGAACTATAACATCTAGGTTCCTTTTTTTGTTTGTTTGTTTTTGTTTTTGTTTTTTTGTCTTCCCATCACATTTGCTTCTGTGGCAAACAAACAAAAAGAGCATGGTACAGTCTACAAAATACCTGGCCAGTACTGTTCAAAACTGTCAAGAACATAGGAATTTTTTTAAAAGACTAAGAAATTAACACAGACTGAAGGAGACTAAGGAGATGTGATAACTAAATGCAATGTACTATCCTGGATTGAATCTGGAACAGAAAAATGGCCTTAGTAGAAAAACTAGTAATATCTAAATGAAATCTGTAGTTTAGTTAACTATATTGTACCTGTATCAATTTCTTAGATTTTGGCTAATGTACTATGGTTATGTAAGATGTTAACACAGGCCATGATGAAGACTTTGGATGTTCTTTTAGGTGTGAGGGAAAGCTGTTGGGGGTGTTTAAGCAAGAGACTAACACAACCATATGTATTATTCCCATTCTAGCTGCTGTGTTTAGAGTATACCATAGGGGAGAGGAGAGTAAGGATTGTGGCTGTTGTGGTAATCCAGCATGGGGAGGGATGATGGTGTTTGGTCTTGGGTTGCAGTGATAGAGGAGAAAGTGATGAGAAACTGTCAAGTTCAGAATAACATTTCGCTGATAAAACTTGTTGATAAATTAAATGAGGATGGTGAGAGGAAGAGAGGAGTCAAAGGTGATTCCAACCTGATAACTTGGGAAAATGATACTGCCGTTGACCAAGCTCAAGAACAACGAGGTGGAGCAGGTTTGCTGGAGAACAGCACTTGGTCTGGAACCCTGTCAGGTCTGACATATCTGTTGGGAGGTGGCATATTCATTTCAGTGCTTTGGGAAAGATGAGGACTAGGAATATAAATTAGGTGGGATTTAAAGCCACAGAACTAAGAAAAATTCCTGTGGCAGTGACAGTGTCTACAGAGAGCAAAACAGGGTGAAAAAACTTGGGAGAATCCGCCAAGCATATACTGTGTGTTAAATTACACACATGGACACAGACACAGATATCCTGATACAAGCCCATGGGCCCTGCCATCCTATCAAAAATCGCTTTTGTAGTCCCTCTTATGAGACATTCAGCTGGAGCATCAGGAACTGATGCTGTAAAAATCCTTTATATCTGCATAACTGAAACTTTGTATCCTTTAACCAATGTCTTCCAATTTCTCCCATCTCCCCACCCTCTGGCAACCACCGTTCTTCTCTCTGCTTCTCTGAGTTTGACTTTTTTAGATCCCACATATACATGAGATAATACAGTATTTTTCTGTGTCTGCCTTATTTCATTTAGTATAATGTCTGCCAGGGTCATCCACATTGTCTTACAAATGACAGGATCTCCTTTGTTAGGGCTGGATAATATTCCATTGCATATTTCTTTTTTTATATACAACCTTAGGTTGTATATGAAACACTTAGGTTTAATATATATATTAAGTATATTGAGTATATATATAAAACACTTAGACACTTAAGTTGATTCCATATCTTGGGTATTGTGTATGATGTTGCAATAAACATGGGAGCATAGCTATCTCTTCAAAATACAAATTCCATTTCCTTTGGTTATATATCCAGTAGTGGGAATGCTGGGTGATAAGGTAGTTCTATTATTAATCTTTGGCGGAACCCCCATACTTTTTTCATAATGGCTTTACTAATTTACATTACTACCAACAGTGTGCAAGAATTCCCTTTCTTCACATCCTTGCTAACACTTGTTTTTGGTCTTTTCAATGATAGCCATTCTAATAGGCATGAGATGATATCTCATTGTGGTTTTGATTTGCATTTCTCTGATGATTAGTGATGTTGAGCATTTTTTCATATACCAGTTGGCTATTTTTATGTCTTCTTTTGAGAAATGTCTACTCAGGTCATTTGCCCTTTTTTAATCAGGTTACTTTCTTGCTATTGAGTTTCTCATATATTGTGGACATTATCCCCTTAACAGATAATTTGCAAAGTATTGTAAATATTTTCTCCCATTCCATAGGTTGTCTCTTTACTCTGTTGACTGTTTCCTTTGCTGTGCAGAAGCTTTTTACTTTGATGCAATCTCATTTGTCTATTTTTGCTTTCGTTGCCTGTGCTTTTGGGGTCATAATTAAAAAATCATTGCCCAGAAACTGATGTATTTTAACCTGCATTCTAGTAAGATGAAAGTATTTCCATTAGATTTAATATACACATGAGCAGGCAGTTAGTATTTAAAATACCCCAACCAGACATACTTATTCTTCTTAGGATAACTGCCCCAAGTTGATCTGTGTGTGTGTGTGCGCACGTGCACGCAAGAAGTAATTAAAGGTTTTAAGTTCTTTTCAATTAACTCTAAATTTTTTTATTTCTATTTCTCTGCATTTTGACCTCTTTTTTCAGGAAGTCTTTATTTCCTACCTCTTTCTCTTCAGTAGACCTCGACTCCATCATATACACTCAACCATCAGCCCTCCTCACCAGCTCCCTCACTGACTTGTTCAGTGGGGTTTTCCTTCCATCTTTACTCTCCCCTCAATGGGGACAACACAACTCTCCTCCTTTATATGTGATGTCATTATTCTATAGCAAATTGTGAACACAAAGACAACCAAAAGTAGAGCCTTTAGTAGACTCTGGTCTGGATGATAAAGCTGCTGAGCTGCCTTGGGTGTGTTAACCACTAGCACAGATTAATCAGTACCCCAGCCTCACCTTTTCCTCAGTCCTGTGGGTAATTCATCTCAAAGACCTGCATCTGCATTCACAGGTGTTAGGATTTGCCTAAACCTAGGGTAGGATGATTAGTTAACCCTGTTCATGCAAGGGTGAGCTGCCTGTGTAATATTTCTAACCTACCTACATATCTTGAACACCACTCATATCAACAATAAAAAATTCTTTCTTTCTTTCTTTCTTTCTTTTTTTTTTTTTTTTTATTGAGATAGAGTCTTGCTCTGTTGCCCAGGCTGGAGTACAGTGGCATGATCTCTGCTCACTGCAACCTCCACCTCCTGGGTTCAAGCTATTCTCCTGCTTCAGACTCCCGAGTAGCTGGGATTACAGGCATGTGCGACTATACCTGGCTAATTTTTATATGTTTAGTAGAGATGGAGTTTCGCCATGTTGGCCAGGCTGGTCTCAAACTCCTGACCTCAAGTGATCCACCCACCTTGGCCTCCCAAAGTGCTGGGCTTACAGGCGTGAGCCACCGTGCCCAGCTTAAAAAAATATTTCTAATATTCATTATGCTAACTAACAAATCCTGTGGTGTTGATTGGAGATATAGTTGCAGCTGCATATATTAACCTTCTCCCACCCCCAACACACACATGTGTAGGCTTCAGAGAGGAGTTTCTGTGGACTTTCAGACTACTCCTGGAATAGGCATTCCTGGCTAGGAAATTTCAAATATTAGCTTCCTATTTATCTGTCCATTAGACTTAACATACACATCACGCACACACACACACCCCCTATATCTTGTTGACATACAGGTTAAAATACAGCTTTCTCATCCCCAGAGGAGATCTGCTAAGTCAGAAATGCTGTCACTGGGAGCTTAATATCAGTGCTATAACTAGCTTTATGGATAACTAAGGTCATCCTGAGACACCCTAGAGTTAGAGGAAGGTTGTTGTAAAGAATAAGAGTAGGGGGACCTGCCCTCGCCCCCACGGGCACTTACTGTGGAAAACTATGCACAAGCCAAAGGCAGAACCAGCCTCTGCTCTTCTCCCCTTCTGAGGCTGAGTCCCTACCAGAAGCCGTGGGGAAGTTGGGAGCTGTGGATGACAAAATTGACTCCTTATTTGGAGTTTCCGGAGCCCCTGTGGGCACATGACCACAAAGGAAGTAAGCTCTTGTCTCTTTTCTGTTTACCCAGCACTGGGGTAGATCGTATATGGTTTTGTTGGGAGCATCACTTTCTTGGAAATAAAGGAAAAATTTTCTCTAACCATAAAGAAGAGAAGAGTGTGTACTACCAGGTGTGTTTCACACAAAACTTTATCATTGTAACTCAACACCCTGCTTACCGTATATATTTGCTTTTCTTTTTAGAAGGCAGTAAAATAATATTACCCATAAAAAATAGAACACTTGACTAAAATGAAGATTGAAAACTAATCCCAAAGGAAATTGTTAGGCGGTTAAACTTGAGGACTTCAGATTGTTTAACAGACTTGCATACCAGGGATGAAAACTATTTCACGTAATGGAAAAAGATCAAGATTTAAGAAAATATACACATATAAATATTTATGCTGAGAAAGTAGGAGAGCTTCGTTAAACTACTGTATCAACTCAAATGGAAACACGCAGTTATTTTGCTGTAAACTACATCTCTGTTTGCATCTCTTTCCTCTCAATTAATGAAGTAAACCATTTCAGCGGTCAAGTTCCAATCCCAATAAACTATGCATTTTCATTCTCTTTGAGAGGTCTCTAAAACTAGACAAAATTAAGAGAAGGAATCCATTGGCTAATCCTTTCACAGAATCAGGCTTTAGCAACTGATTTAATGTAGCAAGTGAAACCAAGCCTGTAAATGGTGAATGCAGCCTTTAATGTCACTATGACGGTTAACTATGAGAAGTGTTTTTTAAATGAGATAAACTCAAGCTGAAAAATCTAAGAACCACCAGTTTAAAAACATACAGTTCAAGAGTTTCTCCAAGTTGACCTTATACTTGAGAAGCTTAAATGAACAGGAAAAGCCCACCGCTAAGAAGTCCTAGCTGGTAACATTTGCAGTTAGTCTCTGCTACTTATTTTACAGATAAGAAAATAGGTCCAAGGAGAATCATTAAATGATCAGGGACAGGCTGGGCGCGGTGGCTCAAGCCTGTAATCCCAGCACTTTGGGAGGCCGAGGTGGGCGGATCACAAGGTCAGGAGATTGAGACCATCGTGGCTAACACCGTGAAACCCCGTCTCTACTAAAAGATACAAAAAAAAAAAAAACTAGCCGGGCGTGGTGGCGGGCGCCTGTAGTCCCAGATACTCAGGAGACTGAGGCAGGAGAATGGCGTGAACCCGGGAGGCAGAGCTTGCAGTGAGCCAATCAGGCCACTGCACTCCAGCCTGGGGCACAGAGCAAGACTCCGTCTCAAAAAAAAAAAAAAAAAAAGATCAGGGACACAGGGACACACTACAGAAAGATGACCCCTGGAACAGAACTCACATCTCCCAGTTCCAGCCCTGCGTTCTTCCTAATGACACTTTCCAAAGTTTTTGCTGTTGTTTGACTTGTGTTTTTGTTTGTTTGTTTGTTTTTCAGCTAAAAAGCAGTCAAGACTGACATAATGACAGGAGAAGGAGCAGGTGGGCCACACGCAGGGCTGCAGCCTAAGCTGTGACTTCTACCAACCCTGAGAGCTCCCAAGGTCATGGCTAGACAAACCAGATACTTCCCATCTCCCCAAACCTCCTGTTGCTTGACATCGGAGAAGTCTGATTACTTTGTGCTCTGATTTCTTAGGCTTCATTTGTAAATAGTTACGGTAAAAATCTTTTCCCTACCCAACTGCTTTATGTATACTTTTAACAGCAGCAGCAGCAAAGGGAGTGTGACCTCCACCAAGCAGCCTCTGTGATGAGGTCTGTCATGTGTACCATGCAATCCCAACATAGGTCTGGGGATCTCTGATATGGGGACCCATATACCGTCACCCCACATCTCCATACCATCACAGCTGGCAGGACAGTCCGGTGAGTTAAAAGAAGTATCTAAGATCATTGCCAATACTAAACGTGGTCCTAATACCAGAAGCATGTGGTAATGAACTCTGTAGACTATTTTAAGATCCGTGACCCAGGATCTTAAAGCAGCCTGACCCATGAGTGCAGTCCCAGAGTGATGAACTGTGGCATCCTGTTTCTGAATCTGATGGAGCACTGACCCTGGCTTGCTTACCGCCTATTTTCAGCCATTCTCTTTCCTGGCTAGGGAATTCTATTTCCATAATTTAACCCTCTGTACACTCTAAGGTTGTCATAGGGTCCTCACCTAAGAATCAGCTGGGCAGCTTCTTGAAATGCATATCCCAGGCCGTGCATCCAGGGATCCTGATGCAGTGACTTTGGCATGTGTCCTGGGAATCTGCATTTTAACAAACCCCACTGGTCCTTTACCCTTTGCCCTACAATGCTGACCCAGACACGGACCAGCTCCTCACTAAGCCAGCAAGTACCTTCATGGGCCACCCTGCCAAGTTTATCCCAGGCGTGGTTGCCCTAGTTGCCTGATCCTCTCAGAGACCTCATGCCTCAGTGGTGCCATCTCTGAATGGGGTCGGCTCAGCGTCTGAAGAATTCCTAAAGCATTATAGTCTCCCAGGCCTGCAGATCCACACTGCAAATTCATGCTTGAAATCAGGCTACTTTTCTTATCAATCCTCAAAGCACAGAGGATTCATTTCCCTCCCTTTCTTGGGCAAAGAAAAAAAACTTATTTCCATTGAAGAACCTGGATTTATAAAGCACAGAGACCTATTTACTAAAAATTCTTGGGGGCAGCTTCTTCCTCAGCCTGTAAACACAAAGCATAAGCCATTCCATCAGTGGGGGCCTTTAGGTTGCTGCTCATGGAAACTTAATCAACAGTAAAGAGATTTCTTGGCCCGAGTAGCTGGAAGGTCCAGCCAAGTCCAGGCCCAGTTTGATTCAGCTCCTTTCCATCTACCTTTTTGTTTTGTTTTCAATCTATTTTGCCTTCCATGGCATAAGCAGCACCCAGCTCCACATCTACAAACCACAAAAACAGAGGGGACATGTCTGCTACAGCAGCTAAAAGAATCCTGATTAGACCATTTTGGTCACATGCTGGGCTAGTCTGTCAGGGCTGCCATGAGAACATACAACAGACTGTGTGGCTTAAATAACATTTATTTCTTACAGTTCTGGAGTGTGGAAGTCCAAGATCAAGGGCAGGTTGGTTTCTCCTGACGCCTCTCTCCTTGGCTTGCAGATGGCCACCTTCTTGCTGTGCCCTCCCGTGGTCTGTCCTCTGCGTGTGAGCATCCCTGGTGTTTCTCCTTGTCCACATTTCCTCTGCTTATAAGGACACCAGTCAAAGTGGATTAAGGCCCATCCTAACAACCTCATTCTAACTTAATTCCCTCTTTAAAGGCCCTCTCTCCAAACACAGTCACATTCTGAGGTACTAGGGGTTGAGGCTTCAATCTATGAATCTGCAGGGAGAATGGGGGACACAAAATTCAGCCCATAACACAAACCTCCGTTGAACCAATCACTTCAGCACAAATGAACATGCTGATTGACTTCCACAATCCCACCCTGAAGCTAGGGGTGGGAGGAGAGTCTCCCATAACTAACATAGGCTGTATGAGGCGAAGTGGACACTGGGTCCTACTGCGTGCGTCCTGCTGGGATGGAGGGAGGGAGGAATGGGATGTTGGGTAGTCATACAACAATGGCCAGAATCGCTATTGCAGTCCCGAAATCCACCCAGGGAACTCACAGGCATCTCTCTGACTACAAGCACCAGAAACAAGGCACAAAATTCGTCTGCTACACATGAAGACAGGTGAAGGAGCTGTGGGGGATCATGGAAAGGATGGGGCTCCCATCAAATGGGGAAAGGTTTACCTGACAGACAACTTTCTGTCCCCTACTTACTCTCTTCCAAGTTGAATTTTTTTTTTGACAGGGAATCTCACTCTGTCACCCAGGTTGGAGTGCAGTGGCACGATCTCGCCTCACTGCAACCTCCGCCTCCAGGTTCAAGCAATTCTCCAGCCTCAGCCTCCTGAGTAGCCGGGACTGTAGGCACACACCACCACACCCGGCTTTTTTTTTTTTTTTTTTTTGTATGTTTACTAGACACAGGGTTTCACCATGTTGGCCAGGCTTGTCTCAAACTTCTGACCTCAAGTGATCTGTCTGCCCCGGCCTCCCAAAGTGCTGGGGTTACAAGTGTGAGCCACCACCCCAAGTTGAATCCTGAAGTCTTCCCTAGATGAACATCACATCCGTTCATTGCATTCACTTCTTATGTCACTCTGTATCAATTTAAAAATCTACAGATATCTTCTCTTAAGGGAGTGGTGCCTGTTTTCTTCGTGAGCATAAAAATAAGCTCAAGCAGAAGAACAAATAGAAGTAAAGCATTTTTAGGTACAAAAACAATAGTGTGCATGTCTATCGTTTTGTCCCAAAAGAAGTTGGTACCACAGTCTTTTTTTAAAAAACACTAGTTGTACATTGGGGGTCAGGGGAGGACTGAGTAAGTACCCAAAACAAAAGGGGCCTGATCCTTTTACAGGAAACCAACTGGTAAATCATGATTTACTGGTCAATGAAATACTCATCAGCAAGGAGGGACCCGAATGAGTTAAGACTTAAAGCCAAGCTGGAGAGGAGAAAAAAATTAAGATCCGTTAGTTCATAAAGAGATTCTGGGTAGAAAACAAGCTCACCAGGGTCCATGAAAAATCTCCAGGAAAAGGAAAGATGAGAAGAGTGAAACTTGGAGTTGGTCACTGGTGTAGGTTCCCCAAATGCATTCTACTCCAAATGTAGCCAAGGACAACCAATGCAACCTCATTTCCACTGCCAGAGATTGATTTTTCAGGAGCGAACAAGAAATGAACCATGGTCAAAAAAGGAGTTTTCCTCACTTCTCTAAAGAAACACAGGAATAGACAAGGCCTCTTCTTCCACTGGACATGGTCTTGTTAGGGTGTGATGCCTAGAACTTAGCAGTCAGCTGGCCCAAGGACAAAACCCACCTCCAGGGAGACAGGACCGGGAGAGTCTCAGAGAAGCAAAGCCAGGGCGTATGGCACATGTAATGCCCAAAGCCTGCCCTAACACTGTGTGTCTGGTGATCAGGCAATAAACTTCCCTATACTGAGCCAGTTGGAGTCAGGATCTTGAATTCCTTGCAGCAGAAAGCTTCCTATGAGTTACACTGGATTTTGATGACCATGAGTTCTAACAGTTAAGTTCTAGCAGGTAAATTAGATAATCCACTTTAATTACCAGTTAGGAAGCTTTTGGTTGCAAATTGTAGAATACATGACTAAAAGCCTTTTAAGCAATAAGGATATTTATTTGTCTTGCTTAACAAGAAGCAGAGAGGAAAGTACTTCTAGGCTCTGTATCCCATTAGACTCCAAATCTGTGATCCTCAGATGACCAAAGAGCAGGAAGAGAGGTGTGGAGTTTCTTCTTGCATGTCTCTCCTTCTTTCAGCAATAAAAAATTTTTCCAAGTTCCTCAGCTCACTTCCTTCGTAAGTCTCATTGGCCAGAACAAAGTAGGTTACATGTCCATCCTCTCTTCAAGCAAGTACATGGCCTTTCCAGCCTCTCTCATGGAGCTGGCTCTGCCAGGCAGGAGGATGTGGGAGGGAATGACTACTGGACATTAGAGCCAGTTCCCTTAGCCAAATCCGCAGCCCACTTTCCTCCGTTAACCTAAGACCATGAGAGCCACGGAGGAAGGAAAGGAGAAAACTTTATTTTCAGAGGGAGAAACAATCCGCAGACTGGGGAGCGCAGCTTCCAGGGAAGATGGAAAGTACAGACTCCGCAGAAGGGAGGGAGAAGCTGGTATGTATGCCTTGCAGGGCCAGCCTTACACATATTGAGCAAGTTTGGGGGATATCTATGGATGTTCATGAGGGAAGTCAGGTGCATATGTAGTGGGTAGACATGTATGCAACATACATTCAATGTTCACTTCAAGGTGGGGTTTTAGCATTAAAATGAAGTGAAATCTGGCTCTTTATATAAAAAAGTGAACTGTAGGCTGGGCGCAGTGGCTCACACCTGTAATCCCAGCACTTTGGGAGGCCGAGACGGGCGGATCACGATGTCAGGAGATTGAGACCATCCCGGCTAACATGGTGAAACCCCATCTCTACTAAAAACACACAAAAAATGAGCCAGGTGTGGTGGTGGGTGCCTGTAGTCCCAGCTACTTGGGAGACAGAGGCAGGAGAATGGCATGAACCCTGGAGGTGGAGGTTGCAGTGAGCCAAGATCACATCACTGCACTCCAGCCTGGGCGACAGAGTGAGACTCCATCTCAAATAACAACAACAACAAGTGAACTGTAGGACCAAAGACAGTTTGTGTGCAGTCTCTATAAGCTCACCCAAGTGGCTTGGGATCTGCAGCTATTTATCAGGAAAGAATGTTTAGAAGACCAGTCTTCTGTCCAATTGGAGTGGTGAGACCACAAGGCTGAGAAAGGGGTGGGAGTGTTGGTGGACTGGTACCAGGTGGTCTATCTGGGTCATTTGGGAAATTTCCCAGTTGTAGTTGTTTCAGCAATACTTTTCAGTAGACCTGAGCTCCATCATATATACTCAGCCATCAGCCATCCTCCCCAGCTCCCTCCCTCCTTCAGTTTTGGGGTTTTCCTTCTGTCTTGACTCTCCCCACACTGGTGACACTGTAACACTCTTCACTTGTAAGTAATAAGATTCTACAGCAAATTGTGAACACAATGGCCACCAAAAATAGATCCTTTAGTGTGAGAAATAAAAATAAAATCCTAAGCCCAACCAATTGAACAGGACTCCTCTTGGTCAAGGGGACCCCTAAGAAACCTTAAAAATTGAGTTCCCTGCCAGGACAGGACAGGACATCGGATATGCCCCATTATATACTTCGCCCTTGCTAATCACGATTAGACTCTTTCCTCAGAGTTCCACAAAAACCAGCCCTTTTGAAAGTCTTGTCAGACTTCTTCTCTCTTTGCCACTTTGACATAACACCTACCAACATTTCTTTCTAATAAGAGACTAACATAAGAGACCACCGCCAGGGACTGGTTCTGGCAGGTGTACAGAGACTGCTTACGGGATGCTCTGTGTCTTCCATTTCATCTTTTGATGGATAGAACCTAATTTTAATGCATTTAGATGTTAAGTCTCCACCCCAAAGTGAATATGGGACGTAAGCAACATGCATGGTTGCCTTCTACACATGCATGCCCCCTTCATGAATATTCATAGCTCCTCCTATAATCTGTTGAATATATTTGCTTAGCCAACCTGTTCAGCATTAATTCCTGTCTCACCCTTCTCTCCCTCAAGTGCCTGCTTTCGGTTTCCACCAGAGGCTATGCTTCCCAGCCTGTGGGATGGCCAGCCTGCAGGCTATAATCCTTTATAAGAAATAAAGCTCTTCACTCCAAATTTATGAACCTCATGATTCTTCAGCTGACAAGTAGAGTCTTTGATCTGGATGGTAATGCTGCTGAGTGGATGTTAACCACTAGCACAGATTAATCAGTACCCCAGGCTCACCTTTCCCTCAGTTCTATAGGCAATTAATCTCAATTGCCTGCATCTGTATTCACTGGTGTTCGGATTTGCCTAAGCCTAGGATAGGATGATTAGTCTACCTTGTTCATGCAAGGGTGAGGTGACTGTGTAATATTTCTAACATATTTCTCCATATTTCAAACCCTGCTCATTTCCCCTATGAAAAACAGAATACTTGTGTGACCCAGTGGGAATCCCAATTTTGACTAAAAATGGATGTCTTGCCCATCCCGGCAAATGGGAATGAAGAAGTAATTTAATACGGTTTAGAAAAAATAAAGAAGTATAATGGTTCTTGAATTGAGGTGTTGAGTAGCAAACTGTTACCCTTTAGACCCATAGGAATTAAGCCATTGTGGTCAGAAGACAGGGTGCGATACCGGCCATTTTGCAGTGAGATCTCCACCTGATGCTCTGTCACCATGCAAATAAAGCACATACTCTGCCTATTAATAAGTTAAATGTACTGTTGACTCTGCTTTTTACACCTTCACTTCCCTGAAAACATAAATATTTACATTTGTGAGGACATTTACAAAGCACTTTCACAGATCTCTTCTCTATGAAATCGGAAATCAAGCCAAGAAAGGCAATAATATATCTTATGGGAAAAAAGACAAGACTCAGAGAGGGAAGTCAAATAAAGTCATACCAGCAGAGCTGGGAAAAAAATTCAAGTGTCACTGATCCATATCCTGTCACTGTCCACGCAGACCTCAAGGAATGTAGTTCCAAAAGGATCTCAAGTTTTCAAATTGCATCCTTCCTCTTGAGTTTCCACTCTGAGAATAGCACCATTACCCCATCACCCAAGCTGGAAATTTGGGCATCTTCTGAAACATCCCACACTCTCTCATTTCTCACCTCCCTCAACATCACCTCCTTCTTGATACCTCTCAAATCTGCCCCTCTCTCTTTACCCAATGCTGCTGTCCTCACCATTTCTCATTTGAACACTTGCTAGGGGAAAAACATAATTTATCCTCAACCCTCATAAGTTCGTAGTAGGGGCAGACCCCTGTAACAAAAAACAGATTAGCAAGGGAAAAAATAAGCAAGTTTATTAATGTGTGTAACGCACAGCATGCCAGAGAAACTTCAGTGAAAGGTGACTCAGCGCAGTGACTTGGAACACTGGCTTATGTAGCACCTGAAACAAAAAACAATAAATCTGTAGAGAAATGACAGGACAAAGCGAAGCAGTCTTAGGCTTTCAAAGGTAGGAAACTATGGGAAGGTAAACAGATGAAAATTAACTAACAGAGCAAGGCTTTTTTTTTGCAGATTTCTTTCCTGGAGTTGTCTCCAGTAAAGAAGATTTTATATTCTGTCTTTGGGCAGCAAAGGGGAAGCACAGAGAGAGCTCTTCTCTACTTGCTGGTTTTTTGGGTTTGTTTTAGTTGTTTCTGAGACAGAGTCTCGCTCTGTAACTCAGGCTGGAGTACAGCGGCACAATCTCAGCTCACTGCAAACTCCGCCTCCTGGGTTCAAGCAATTCTCCTGCCTCAGCCTCCCAAGTAGCTGGGATTACAGGCACATGCCACCATGCCTGGCTAATTATTTTTGTATTTTAGTAGAGGCAGTGTTTCATTATGTTGCCCAGGCTGGTCTCAAACTCCTGAGCTCAGGCAATCCGCCCACCTTGGCCTCCCAAAGTGGTAGCATTACAGGCGTGATCCACCACGCCTGGCCTGCTTCCTGTTTCTTAATTGCCTTTAGCTCAAAAATACTTATGTCAAAGAGGCACATTTTGGGGTGACATATTCTGGTTTTCTTCACCCTTATGAAAGTGTTTTAACTGGTCTCCTTGCCTGTAGTTTGGGATCCCCTCCCAACCCAATTATCCTCTAGCCGGTGCTCGACTGAGCTTTCAGAATGCAGCTCTGAACACAGCACTCCTTTGCTTATAAGTCTTCAATAATTCCTTCTTAAATAGAGACTGGAGTCCAATCTCAATCTCTCTCTTTCCCCCGCCCCCCTCTCCTTTCTCTCCTCTCTCTCTCTCTTCCCCCCTCCTTTCTCTCCTCTTTCTCTCTCTTCCCCCCCTCCTTTCTCTCCTCTCTCTCTCTCTCTCCCTCTCTCTCTCTCTGTTCTTATTTCTCTCTCTCTCTCTCTCTCCCTCTTTTTCTCTCCCCGCACCCTCTGTCCTTATTTCTCTCTCTGTCTCTCTGTGCAGGTGTATGTGTTTCTGTCTGTCTCTCACACATACACACATAGAGTAAACTGTATATTACACCTCTACTAAATTGCATCCAGTTTTCTGAACATAGCAGATACTTTCATAACTCTGTTGCCCAAAGAAAGGGTCCCAATACAGATCCCAAGAGCAGGTTCTTGGATCTCATGCAGAAAAGAATTCAAGGCAAGTCACAGAGCACAGTAAAAGAATTGTGTTTATTGGAAACTACTCTATTACAGAGTAGGGCATCTTCAGAAAACAGGAGGAGGAGCACGCCATCCTTTGTTAGTGACTCTACTTACTAGAAACTACAAGAGGCTAGATTTAAACTTGGAACATGCAGATGTGCTCTTTAAAGGTAGAGGCTATTGGTGTCATAGATGACTACTAATCCTTCAACCTAAGTCCACCCATTAACAGTAATTAACTCAGTAACACTCTTTAACACTTTACTTAAGTAAAGTGAGCTGTATTCTTAGGATATTCTGCAGACTTGGTGGGAGATGTTCTGTATGACCATAAATATTCTGTAATTATAATTGATGGTCAGCTTAGAATGTGGCTATTTTCAGACCATAAGTATTCACCTTGTGAGTGTCTCGCTACTCACTTCAAGATGGAATCATTCAGGTTATGTTGTATTAAGCCAGATGCCTGGTAGGCAGGGGTTCCTCTAACATGTTAATTCTCCCTAGAAGGGCATTCCCTCCTATGCTGCCCATTTATCCAACTAATCTTTGTGTATAAGTCAAGACTCAGCTCAAAGGTTACATCACCTAGGAAGCTTTGCCTGATTCTCCTATAGAATTGACACTACCTCTCCTGTGGCCACAGTGTGCCCTGAACATCAGTAATAGTAATAAATCAGACATCAATTGTTCTATACAATTTCAACTTACTGAATATAAAAAAGTTTTGTTGGTAATAAATGAAAGTATTACAAAATAATTTTATCTTCAAGGAACCACTTGAGAGCAGAAAGGACAGGTAGAAAAGAAAGAAGAGGAAACCCTACCGACATCACCACAGCATGTTTCTTCCAAAGCAGCCAGTCCCTATTTCTCCTGCTTCAAAAACAATGGAAAACTCCCACATTGGAAACTCTCGCTAGCCGACATTCGGAAATGATCAGTCATTCCGTGCTGTCCTTGCTGTTCCACTTCATCACACTTGGAGCTTTGCCGGCTGGGATTTTTGCTGCCTTGTGAAACATGATGATGGTGTCAAACCTAATGTTTCCTAAATTTTTGCAGAAATGCAGAGAAGACTTCCATGGGAGCCTATTGTCAATTATCTGGAAAAAGAGAAGTTTGCAGACATTAGAAGCAAGAACTGTGTGAGGATCGGCTCTGGGTTTTAATGAGGATTCAAATTAGAATGTTGGCTATTTCCTATAGTTTGCTAAAAATAACCCGGGTGCCTGCTTCCTTCCCTTGTGCTTCATTTTCAGTGCCTGCTCATCCTGAAGATTCAGAAGAGATGGAAATGTTCCTTGGTGCTGTTTGTTCAGATAAATGTAAGTTAGCTTTGATCTGCTGTCTTGTGCACCAATGGGCATGCTACCTTTAGGCTCCTGTCAGATTTACACTTGAGGAAGCTTCCAGGTGATAAGGCGAACATAAACATCAAGCCCTGTTGATTTCACCTCTTAAATCTCTTCCCATCACTGCCACCAACTTGTCCCAAGCTGCCATCATTTCTTGCATGGGCCACTGCAAAACCCTCCTGCCTGCTCTTCCCACCTTGAATCTGCCTTTCCCACCCTAGCCCTCATACTGTAGCTAAAAACAATCTCCCCACACAAATCTGAACATATCCCCCACCACCACTGATCAATGGCTCCCCATTTCTTGTATGATAAAGACTAAAATCCTTGACATGGTCTACAAGCAAGGACCTCCCTGACCCGTGCCCTAGACCCTCTCCAGCCCTGCCTCTCCCCTTTCTACAGCCTTGCCCCTCTCCCCTTGGCTCTTCCTACTCCAACCCATGGTCCTTATACCAGTGCCTTCTTCCCTCTATGCCCCAGTCCCATAGGGCCTCAGCTCATGTTCTGTCTTCCCCTCTTTTATCTACCTAATTCTTACTCATCATTCAGATCTCAATCCAGTAATCACTTTTTCAGGAAAGCAATCCTAACCCTGTAGACAAAGTCAAATTCTCTCCCATATTGGCTCTCATAGCCCAGAAGCCTCTCCTTTGCAGCACTTACCTCTGCTGCAATTGCAGATTTATTTAATTAATTGATTAACAGAATTACCCCTCTGGACTGTAGCCTCATGAGGGCAGGAATCACATCTGCTTCATCGCCATCATATCCTCCACATCCAATACTACGTCTGGCACATATGGGATGTTCAATATTTGTTGAAGAAAATAGAATTAATCTCCTGGTTTGGTGGGAACCCAAGCCTCCCTTTTCTTACAGAGGTCCTTCCCAACAGAAAGGAAAATATTTCCACATCTAAGTACAGCATTTTCTCTACCTCAGTTTGGCCCCAAGAATGTCCTTGTTTCCCATCCCTTACTGTTCTTGCCTTAGCCATTTTGGTGGGAAATGCCTGTATATAATAAATTGGGAGAGTTTTTCCCTGAATCTCCCTGAAATGTGGGGAATACATTAGTATTATGCTTTTTGGCATAAACTGATCTGACCTCTGCCTGACCTTTGGAGACACGAGTGCCTAAATCAACTCCATATTGCTTCTAATTTCTTGACTCAAATGGAAGACCTCGTATATACCCTTCCTCATTAAGTTAAACGACATATATTTTAACATTTCAGTCCAGATGAAGTCTTGGGCACTCTCTTGTATCATGGAGGAGATTTAGGGAAGGAAGGGCAAGGGGAGAATGAATGGTGTCAAGGGAAGAGACTCAAAGGTTTCTATGTGAAGCTTTAAGAATCTGTCTGAGGAAGAGGAAGGGCAGAGTGAGACCAGTAATGGGCCCTCCTAGGCAAAGGAAGGTTGGTTAAGGAAAGCTAACAGACAGAGTGAGCTGTGACACTTCCTTATCCAGTCTGCCCCCCTTCCCCTGACCTAAAGTAGATCAGACCGGTGCTTTGGTTTGGGGTAAGGTGGATCTGCAGCCAGGAGGTGAACAGAGCCCCCAACTGTGCAGACAGCATCCTGCCCACCTTTTCTACAGGGACAGCATTCAGCAGCTGGTGCTTTGGAAATTCAGCCCAGCCTGTGTTGAGAGAGTTATTATTGGCACATTCTTGAATTTTATCGGGTGTTTTAAAACAGTAATTACTGCAAGGATACGCAGAGATCTATAAACACTGGGAATCGTATTTATCTCCTTGTTCTGTGACAGCTGGGCCAGCTTCCACATGCCAAATGTTTTGGGGCAGGGTCAGATCGTGATTTCAGATGGTCACCAGCAGGGAGCTACTATTTTGGGGGCACAGGTCATGGGAAAGTCTTATAGCTCAAAGTTGGCTTCTGTGCCCATCCCATAACTTTTCCCTCGGTCTCATGTATCACAGTTATCAACAAGCCTGTCAAATTTGAGGAAATCCTTTGATATCATTGTTTAAAGACCCAGATGTGGTACTGCCATACAAGCCTACAAGATAAATGGGCTCACCCTACAGAAGGGGGCAGGCAGCTTCAAGCCTCTCCTGCCTTTCATAGAAACAGAGGCCGGGTGCAGTAGCTCATGCCTGTATCCTAGCACTTTGGCAGGCCAAGGCAGGCAGACTCCCTGAGCTCAGGAGTTTGAGACCAGCCTGGGCAACATGGTGAAACACTGTCTCTAATAAAAATACAAAACTTATCCAGTCAGCATGGCATGTGCCTGTAATCCCAGCTACTCAGGAGGCTGAGGCACAGGACTGCTTGAACCCAGGAGGTGGAGCTTGCAGCGAGCCCAGATTGCATGATTGCACTCCAGCCTAGGTGACAGAGCGAGACACTGTCTCAAAAAAAAAATAAAATAAAAAATAAAAATAAATATGAAAGAAAAAAAGAAAGAAAGAAAGAAAGAAAGAAAGAAAGAAAGAAAGAAAGAAAGAAAGAAAGAAAGAAAGAAAGAAAGAGAAAGAAAAGAAACAGAGAGAAAAAGGGAAATGTTTAAATATCTTGCAATGTTCTATTTAAGCGTACATTTTCAGTTTCTGATTTGGGCTTTTAGTAATCCTATGTCCCTTTCAAAAACTATAGTTGCATAAAATACAGAAAGCTACATGTCAATGCACTTACTTGAAAAATTTAAGTTCAGATTTTCAAAGGGCAAAAAGCTGAGGTTTAAGGTCGTTCATCTGGGAAATTTTTTCCAGCTAAGTGAATGAATAGGAAAGTTTAGGGTCACATGGCCAATGAGAAGTCCATGTAGCTCTATTTATTGTTTCTCATTCATCTTCTATCCACAGATGGAAAAAGAAACTGATCAAGGGCAGAGGGGGACTTCAGGTCTCTTGAGGAACAGCAGAAAGCAATCCCAGATGAGGGTCTAGTGCTAGGACTCTGGTTTTCAAACTTTAGTGCATAACAGAACCACCTAAGAGTGTTATTAAAATGCAGACCGTCAGACCCCTGTGGTATGTGGCCCAGGAATCAGCACTTTCGATGAGCATTTCACGTGATTTCAAAGTTGCCTGAGGAAAAACTATTCTAGGAAAGTTAAATCATAGCAGAAAAAAAAAGAGATAATGGAGTCCAGAATGCACTATCGTTGTTAAAAGCCCAGGCGTAAAAGCCAAATATCAGGAAAAGTATAAATTCAAGAAATATTCGGGTTATCAGAATGTTGAGTTCCATGCAAACATTAGACAAGACCAATGTAAGCTTAGCAGTTATCAAAAATAACTACAAAGTAATAAATGAGGCACCAAATTTTGGTTGCAAAGTAAGAGAAAGCCCAACTCTGACTTACGCAAAAATTATCAAGAATCTCTTGGCCCATGGAAATGGAAAGTGTAGCAGTAGAGCTGGTCTCCATGGAACTCAGAGACCCAAACAACATAATTTAAACTCAATCTGTCTTTGCTTCTTAAGTGTTATATTTCCTCTGCATTAGTTCTTTTTCCACAGGCTCTCCCCTTGTGGGGAATGTATCTTTCTGAAGTTCCACTTTTTCCTATTTGATTCCAAGTCTGTAGAAAAGAGAACTCCTCCTTCCTGATTATTCTAGGGGGAAGAAAAGAAGAAAAAAGCCAGGGCTACCTCTAATTGGACTAATGTGGGTCTCGGGACCACTTCTGTAACAATTCCTGTGTCAGGGATGAAAATACACTTTTGCTAAGATCTGTATCTTCTTCCCACTCTTAGATCTTGGGGGAGGGACGAGGCAAAGGGAAAACCAAACTCCATTTATTCAAAGCACAGTGGGGAAAGGGAGATGTTATCCTGAGAAAAAAATCAGGATGCCCTTCCCAGAAAAAGAGGAAACAGATGCTCGATAGCAGAAGTCACAATTGTCCGCTACGATGACTGAGAATTATTCTTCTTGTGTATTTAATTATATTAAAATGTTTCTATCAGTTAGTATTCACTTGTTTTAATAAGCATGGAGTTCTATATTTACATATAGATATGATATTATTGAAATGTCCTGTTTTGTTGCTCATATTCCCCAGTGGATTATAACCCCCAAGAGGGCAGAGACTGTGTTTATCTTGCTTATCCATGTGTAGACAGGTAGTCTCCAAAGTGGGATGTCCAAAAGAAGGTACATGGAGACAACAGTAGAATTTATATTTATTTCTCTTACCTATTTTTTCCAAGGACAAATGGAAGCTGTATTTTAAGATTTAGTATATTATATATGCACTGGCAATGACAGTTTCACTATATTTAGAAGTCATATCATCATGATAATGGTAATAAGGCTCCCAAGAGAAGCATGCGTGTGAACTCTATTCCTCCTTGAATTTATTCCTCCTCGAATTTGTTCCTCCAGCTCCAGGCCTCCCACCCTCTACTCCATCTCTTCATCCCACTCAGTCCCATCCAGGCTTGTTACCTCACAGTACGACTGTCTGACTAACTCCAGGACCTCTCAAGAACCACCCTCATTCAAGTGGGAGACCCACCTTCTTTCTGAACCCAGCAAACTGGATATGAGACACTAGCAGTACAATCTGTTAATTCTCATGACCTTTATCCAGAGCCTCACTAATAAGGAACCCACCCTTTCAAAATGTGGATTGAAGAACAGGCTGACCTCAATAGTTAACCAAGTAGGATTTATCAAACACTTACCATGTGCAGAGTACTGTGCCAGGCAGAGGGAGGAGAGATTCATAAGGGAAGAGTCTTGTTCTCAAGGACCGCAACCAGTTAGGAAAAAAACTCATATAACTAGACAGATGGCTGCCACATAGAGAGGAGGATAAGAATTACACATGCTTCCTTCAAAAGGCATTCTCCTCTGCAGTTTTAAAGGGAGCACTGTTGTTACTCCCCACAGACAGGACCAACTCTTCCTGAATCCCAGGTTCCTGGAGTACTTTTCAACACAGTGTTGGGCTTAACCCTGCCATACCTAAGCCAATGTCATTATTTCTTCTGTAGATAGAAACAAAGACAATTGGATACGCACCTGGTTTATCCAGTAAGTCAGGAAATCACCCAACAAAAACTAAAGAGTAAAGATTTGATTCCAGGTTTAGAAACCGGACGCATCACCTGCCCAGTGCTCATTCCAGTAATGTAAACAGACTGGCTCCATTATTTGTTCATCTACAATGGTTGCAGGCAATATTGCCAATGCCCAATTTTATGTTTCATTAACATTTCAATTCATCTCTTCCTCATTTAGTCTGGGTGAAGGATTGATATGCCTTTAAATAAATACCACACAATCTTTTACTTTCAAAAGGCAAATAAGTTTACGTATTTATTTTTTATAACATGGCCCAGAAGCAACTTCTATTCTTCTTTCTATTTCTCTAACTATATCAATTTTGCCAAAAGTTGTAGTTCTCGGAGTTTTCCTCTTGACTGTCCCTAAGAAAGGAAATTTTTTCTCTATGAATCTTACGTTTCCAAACGGACGTCTCCCTGAGAAACAGACTTTACAAGAAAACTATTATATGTGAGCATTCAGACTTTTTAAACCTGTACCGATGAAATAAAATGTCCCAAGAGACACTCAAAGGCCTCTTTGAGGTACCCAAGGCTCTACAAGGCTTGCCACCCATGGTACCGAAGCCTCAAAAAAAGGTTTTGCTTTTTCTTTAAGCCTAATAAGATTTGACATCATTCAAGTGACTATAAAAATAGTGAGTTACCAAAATAATCTTTGTTAATTTTTTTGTGTACAAAATGAGTGGAGCAACTCATGTTTTTTCAGATTATCATGTCCCATAGCTGAATCACTTTTTTTTTTAATGCAAGTAACAGAAAACTCAACTCTAAATAACTTAAACAAAAAAGGGATTTAATCTACCATAGAGTAAGAGTTCTGAAGCAGGTTGGTTTTCAGTTGATCAACAATGTCATCAAAACCAGGTTATCTCACACCTGTAATCCCAGGACTTTGGGAGGCCGAGGCAGGCGGATCATGAGGTCAGGAGATCAAGACCACCCTGGCTAACACGGTGAAACCCTGTCTCTACTAAAAATACACACAAAAAAAATGAGCCAGGCGTGGTGGTGGATGCCTGTAGTCCCAGCTACTTGGGAGGCTGAGGCAGGAGAATGGCGTGAACCCTGGAGGTGGAGCTTGTAGTGAGCTGAGATCGCGCCACTGCACTCCAGCCTGGGCGACACAGCAAAACTTCATCTCAAAAACAAAACAAAACAAAACAAAACAAAAAACCAGGTTCTTTCTCCAGGCTTTTTCTCCTCAGAATGTTGACTCTTAATCTCAGGCTTGGCACATTATGGTAGAAAGATGACTGCAACTTCAAGCATCACATCTTTACATATCAACACCCGAAGGCTAGAAGACAGAATATTCCATCTTTATTTGCCTGATAAAAGAAGTTTTATTTTCCAGAAGTCCTGCGAAAGGTTTTCCCCACATTTCATTGGCCAGAATTGTATCACACAACTGTTTCTAAACCAATCATTGGCATGGAAATTGAAATTAATCAAGATTCAATCCTCTAAAGCACCCACATGACCAACAAGTATACAAAATTACATTTCTGTTAGCAAAGAGACATGGTTATCGTGTTAGGAATAAACAGCCTCTGTGGCCAAGACCAACCCAAGAACAGGGAGATGGGAGTGGGAATGGGGATTGACCAAAGGAAACAGTTTTGAAGGAGTTATATAACTCTCACCTTATGACTGGCCTGGGATGTCAATGGGGAGCCATTCGTTTGGCATCTGAACTGAGTATATTGTCTCTAAAAAGGCTTAGTTAAGGCCGGGCGTGGTGGCTCACACCTGTAATTCCAGCTCTTTGGGAGGCCAAGGCGGGTCGATCATGAGGTCAGGAGATCAAGACCATCCTGGCTAATATGGTGAAACCTTGTCTCTACTAAAAAATACAAAAAATTAGCCGGGAGTCATGACAGGCGCCTGTAGTCCCAGCCACTCGGGAGGCTGAGGCAGGAGAATGGCGTCAACCTGGGAAGTGGAGCTTGCAGTGAGCCAAGATCGTGCCACTGCACTCCAGCCTGGGTGACAGAGCGAGACTCTGTCTCAAAAAAAAAAAAAAAAAAAAAAAAGGCTTAATTAGTTAGTCAATATATTAATTGGAAGAAAGAAAGACCAATAGGTAACCATGTCCATTGACATGTGGGCAAGGAGTTATTGATCAAATTAACTATAAGCCACTTTGGAAAATAACAACATGAATAATTGTGTTAAACATTTATTATATACCTGCCACGTACCAGCATTGTAGAAAATGCTTATGTTACAAGAATGAAAACTGAAGCTAAGAGAAACTAAGTAATTGTCAATATTCATACAACTGGTTTGTGGCAGAGCCAAGACTTGAATTTAAGAAAGTCTGACTCTGAAGTTCATATTCTTGATATAGATAGTTAATCCCTGAATTTATGTTGGAAACAGACCCCCAAATCTGGCCATAAACAGGCCCCAAATCTGGCCATAAACAAAATATCTGCAGCACTGTGACATGCTCATGATGGCTATAATGCCTGCGCTGAAGGTTGTTGGTTTACCAGAATTAGGGCAAGGAACACCTGGACCACCCAGGGTGGAAAACCGCTTAAGGCGTTCCTGAACCACAAACAATATCATGAGCGATCTGTGTCTTAAGGATAAGTTCCTGCTGCAGATAACTAGCCAGAGCCCATCCCTTTGTTTCCCATTTTAGTTAATCTATAAGCTATAGAAACAATACTTATTGCTGGCTTGCTGTCAATAAATATGTGGGTAAAACTCTGTTCGTGGCTCTCAGCAATGAAGGCTGTCAGCCCCCTGATTCCCACTCTGCACTCTGTATTTCTGTGTGTGTGTCTTTAATTCCTCTAGCGCCACTGGGTTAGGGTCCCCACGACTGAGCTGTTCTCAGCAAATTTATTTGGGAAAGTCGTGAGTTTAGAAACCTATGGACCATAGAACCAGTTCAAATAAGTTTCTTCAGTTTTACTCACTTTGAGAAAGATATATTATGCATTTGATATGGTTTGGATGTTTATCCTTTCCAAGTCTCATGTTGAAATGTGATTCCCAATGTTGGAGGTGGAGCCTGGTGGGAGGTGATTGGATCATGGGGGCAAATCTCTCATGAATAGCTTAGCACCATCCCCTTGGTGATAAGTGAGTTCTCATTCAGTTAGTTCATACATGATCTGGTTGTTAAGAGTCTAGGGTCTCTCCTTTCCTCTCTTGCTTGCTCCTGCTCATGCCATATGACAGGTCTGCTCCCCCTTTGCCTTCTGCCATGACTGTAAGCTTCCTGAGGCCCTCATCAGGAGCAGATGCCAGCACCATGCTTCCTGTATAGCCTGCAGAACCATGAACCAACTAAACCTCTTTTCTCTTTAAATTACCCAGTCTCAGGTATTCCTTTATAGCAACACAAAACAGCCTAACACAGCATCTAATAAGGCACAGTTCTGTGTGCTCTCAATGTTATGGAGGAAGTGAAGAAACCAAATATTAGTAAGATATAGTCCTTGCCCAAATTAAACTTTCAGTTTTCTAACATAGACAAATATACCAAGAATAGTCATAGTTTTAGTTTCAAGATAGCAGAATAAGTACACAGGGAATGCTAGTCATTCCCTGCTCTGAAATAGTAAAATTACAGAAGAATATTTTTAAATCAATATGTGGCCACATACAAAAACAAGATGAATTGATTTCACGGACCTGAAAATGTGAGGAATCTGGGAGACCAAAAGTCAGTAGGTCAGATAGAACAGGGAAGTGGCATCTCAAGACATGTACAAGTAGCTCATGGCCAAATATGATTGATAAAAAAGCAGAAATGATACAAAGTGTGCTCCACATTCAGAAGTGGTCACAGCCAGGAGCCTGAGGTAGCCAGAAAACACTGAAGCCTAGAAGAGCAGCCAGTGAGGTACCCTACTGAACTGCACATTCTGCCCATACCTCACTCTCTCTTAAAGCAGAGTATGGAAAAGCTTCAAAGATTCTTCTCTCCTTTTCCCAAATGGAATGTGTAAACAAAGGCAGTAAGCAATCTAGCAAGGAATATCAACTGTTAAGATGTACTTAAAGAGTCACCAACATTTGGAGAATGCCAACACCTCAAAAGAAAGGTCATAAACTCTGCTACAGAGGAGTCATATGCCTGCAGAAGTAGTTAATAGAACAACCAGAAAAGTAATTTGAGTTAATGTCCTCTGAGATGTAAAAGAGGAGACTGCATCCTTAAAACAAGAACAGATGGTTGTAAAACAAGAACAGGAAAAGAATCGGTCACAGATTTTTGGACATAAATACAACTGTTAAATTTAAAATATCTCTAGATAGGCTAATTAGCAGAATGGGCAAAACTGTAAGGTGACCAATGAGAGTTAAAGACTGGATTTTGGTATGAGGACACTAAATAACTATACAAGTTCCAGATTCTACAGTCTACATCCAGAAGAGAAAATCTTGTATTCCAGAATTCTTAGTATGTCTCAAGTTACCAGCTGATTAGATCATCTATGTATCAATTCCTGTGGCTAAAGGAATAGCACATATTGATTGGTTTAGGCCTGGGTTATTTGAACCAATCACTTCAGCAAGGCAAAATGAAATTACCTGGATTTGTTTATGCCACACAGGACCTATCCCTAAAACTGAGGGGTTGAGGGTACCGTACCTAAACAACATAGTTGTTACTCATTGTGGTAGAGGTAAAGTCAATACTGGGGAGATAACCACATGTCCTCAACAATGTTTTCTTTTCTTAAAGTAGGAAAGTGGGGGAAATTTGCAAAAGGAATTCAGTTTACAAAAATATTTGCTGAAATTGGTGGAACCCTGCTGATACTCCAGGCAAGAGAAAGTTGCTCTAATGAAGAATTTTCGTAGCAAAGGCTACACAGCAAGAGGCAAATACAAGCTAGTTCTTGAACAGTGGAATTATGGGTGGATTTTATATTTTGGTGTTGATTTTGCTTACCTGTATTTCTTATTTTTTCTATAGTCAACCTGTGTGGTTTTAAAATATCTTTAAACATCACTTTAAAAAATCAGGGGAAGGGGAAGATGCACATTATTGATTACGACTTGGAAAGCCAGCACAGAGGACATCACCAACCTATTGGTTTTTCCATAACAGCATCACTTAAAAAAAAACAAAACAAAAAAAAATGGAGTTAAAAAACAATGTTGGAGTTATTCTTAGCTTTAGAAGAGAGTTCACCACAGGATTAATGCCTTGAATGCATTTTAAATATATTCTAACTTATAAAAGTATACCTACAATAAAGAAAATGTGGCACGTATACACTATGGAATACTATGCAGACATAAAAAAGAATGAGTTCATGTCCTTTGCAGGGACATGGATGAAGCTGGAAACCATCATCCTCAGCAAACCAACACAGGAACAGAAAAGCAAACACCACATGCTCTCACTCATAAGTGAGAGTTGAACAATGAGAACATATGGACACAAGGAGGGGAACATCACACACCAGGGCCTGTCAGGGGGTGGGAGGAAACAGGAAGGAGAGCATTAGGCCAAACACCTAATGCATGCAGGGCTTAAAACCTAGATGATGGGTTGATGGGTGCAGCAAACCACTATGGCACATGTATACCTATGTAAGAAACCTGCACGTTCTGCATATGTATCCCAGAACTTAAAGTAAAATTTTTAAAAAGTATACCCACATATTTTAGGAACATCTCTATTGCATATAGCCACATGACAATTCCATTGGACATCCTGTCCTACAGATGCTAAAGGCTTCAACTAGGCTGAATATATTTCTACTAGATTTCACTAAGCACCAGGACCAACAAACAATTTAAAGAGTAATTCAGTAAACCCTCAAAAAGAGTAAGATAGTGGTTGGGGTAGGGGGAGGGTTGGAGGAGAAGTCAGGGATAGGGAGAGGTTAGTCAAAGGGTATTAAATTTCAGTTAGACAGAGTGAGTAAGTTCTGGAGATGTATTGTACAGCATGGTGACAGTAGTTAATAACAATATATTGTATGCTTGAAAATTGCTGAGAGTAGATCTAAAATGTTCTCACCACAAAAAAAGGTATGTGAGGTGATCGACATGTTAATTAGTTTGATTTAATCATTTTCACATATACATATAGCAAAAATCACTTTGTACCAAAAACAAAAAAAAAGGATATAAAAAAGAAAAACAGGTTTGTTCAATGAAAATTAAAAAATAAACCCTCAAAGAATAAAGCCTTTATATTGTATTCGAAGCCCCGGGTATTCCTTCAAGAAAAAAAAAAATGTATGTTTAAGTGAGCATTGAACATTTGAAAGGAGTCCTCCCTTGCTGTAAACATTCTTTTACAAAATCTATGGGCCCGGGCGCGGTGGTTCACGCCCGTAATCCCAGCACTTTGGGAAGCCTAGGTGGGTGGATCACAAGGTCAAGAGATCGAGACCATCTTGGCCATGATGGTGAAACCCCATCTCTACTAAAAATATAAAAATTAGTTGGGTGTGGTGGTGGGCGCCTGTAATCCCAGCTACTCAGGAGGCTAAGGCAGGAGAATCGCTGGAACCCAGGAAGTGGAGGTTGTGGTGAGCAGAGGTCGTGTCACTGCACTCCAGCCTGGGTGACAGAGCAAGACTCCATTTCAAAAAAAAAAAAAAAATTTAACAATCGGTGATGAGACCATGAGACCAGCAGCAGGTGTCACTCTACCTCCCAACTGTCTTCATGTTCCTAGCCCTGCATAGCACTTGACAGCATATCTGATTTAAACTTCAATAAGTATGGAAGTAAGTATATTCCCCATACTACAGAGCAGGAAATCAAAGCTTTGAGAGATTAAGCAATTTGCTAAGGCCACATGTCTTTGCTAGAGCCAAGATTTAAATCTAATCTTTCCTTATTCTGGAACCCATACTCTCTCCACTTCACTAATGCTGCCTTGCTGGCAGGTAGCCAGAGTATTTATTCATTGATCCAATAAATAATTATCCACCACCTACTATGTGCTTAGCACTATACTAGGCAGTGTAGATAGACATATCTCTTGGACTTCATGGATTATACTCACTAGGTAGAGTGACAGGGAGACAATAAGCCAACCTACAAACTAATAAATATGCAATTATGAATGACAGTAAGTGCAACAAGGGAGAAGAACAGGTGCTGAGTAGAAAGATGGTAGCAAGCTTACCTAAGTCAATCTAACCCTACACGGGTATGAGGAATCAAGAAGATAATCTCTTTCTGAGAGCTGCCACTACTTACAGGTAGATGAAGCAATAAGCCTCCTACCCAATGGTAACTCATAATAATAGCAAGGTCAGACCAATTTCTGTTATACATACTGAGAAAGAAAATTATCCCTAATCAGTGGAATTTTGTGGTCTGATTTGATTAGCTGCTCCTTTGGAGAGTAACCTCTCAGTATTAGCATTCCTGATGAATTGCATATGCTGCTTTCTGATAGACTTCAATGAGTTCAAGAATCCTTTTGTCAGAGGCATTTGTCAGAGCAACTCCATCTTGAATAGGGGCTGGGTAAAATGAGGCTGAGACGTACTGGACTGCATTCCCAGACAGCAAAGGCATTCTAAGACACGGGATGAGATAAGAGGTTGGCACAAGATACGAGTCATAAAGACCTTGCTGATAAAACAGCCTGTGGTAAAGAAGCCGGCCAAAACCCACCAAAACCAAGATGGTGACAAGAGTGACCTCGGGTCATCCTCACTGCTACACTCCCACCAGCGCCATGACAGATTATAAATGCCCTGGAAACGTCAAGAAGTTACCCTTTATGGTCTAAAAAGGGGGAGGCATAAATCATCCACCCCTTATTTAGCATATAATCAAGAAATAACCATAAAAATGGCCAACCAGCAGCCCTCAGGGCTGCTCTGTCTATGGAGTAACCATTCTTTCATTCCTTTACTTTCCTGATAAACTTGCTTTCACTTTACTCTGTGGACTCGACCTGAATTATTTCTTGCATGAGATCCAAGAACCCTTTCTTGGGGTCTGGATCTGGACCCCTTTCCTGTAACACTTTCTAGAAAATTTTACTGTGCTGGATCTTCTATTTGCCCCTCCAGCTCCACTCCCCACCCTTCTCCACCCTATTAGGAGCTGGAAGCTGGCCTGCATGCACTGCGCCCGTGGACTCCCTGGCCTTCCAGCTTATGTTGGGTTTGGCCAGATGAGAAGCCCCAGCAGGAGCCTGGAAATCAAAGAGTAGGAGGAGAGTGAGGTTGGGTATGCATCTCCTGGCTCTCTCTGAGCAGAAATGCCATGGTTGGTAACAGCTCTCTACTGCAAGACTCAGTTCCTGGCAGAGAGTGCCTGCCATGGAGCCCTGTTCTTTGGGTTCTAGCACCAGCTCCCTTCTCTTGCCCTTCAGGCCAAGGAATACTAATGGCTCTCACTGTTGCTAGCCCTAAGGACTGCACTATCCCTTGTTAGTATCCCCATACTCTACACACAGCATAACAAGCAGTCCCTTTATTCAACTGTCTTCTCATTGTCCACTAAGAGTGAGCCATTTGCTCCCTACCAGGATCCTGATTAACACATCAAGCAGCTGATCATCAACACTGGGAGTTGCTTAACAACCTTTGACCAGTCTCCCAGGATGTCTAATGATCTTTACCTAAACATTCTCTTAAAAAATATACAGTCTAGGCTGGGTGTGGTGGCTCACGCCTGTAATCCCAGCACTTTGGGAGGCTGAGGCAGGCAGATCACTTGAGGTCAGGAGATCGAGACCAGCCTGGCCAACATGGTGAAACCCCATCTCTACTAAAAATTTAAAAATTAGCTGAGTGTGGTGGTGGGCACCTGTAATCCCAGCTACTCAGGAGTCTGAGGCAGGAGAATCGCTTGAACCCAGGGATCAGAGGTTGTAGTGAACTGAGATCATGCCACTGCGCTCCAGCTTGCGCAACAGAGTGAGACTCCATCTCAAAACAAACAAACAAAAAACAGTCTAATAGTGATTATCTAACTACCTCTTTTTCCCCTAAAAAATCTATATTAAGTAAGAAATATCTAAGTTAGTTTGCCCATAAGCCTCCTCCCTGGCAGCAAATTTGAAAAATACCTTTGGGCTGGGTGCGGTGGCTCACACTTGTAATCCTAGCACTTTGGAAGGCCTAGGCAGACAGATCACCTGAGGTCGGGAGTTCAAGACCAGCCTGACCAACATAGAGAAACCCTGTCTCTACTAAAAATACAAAATTAGCCGGGCATGGTGGCTCATGCCTGTAATGCCAGCCAAGATCGCACCATTACACTCCAGCCTGGGCAACAAGAGTGAAACTCCATCTCAAAAAAAAAAAAAAAAAAAAAGGAAAACACCTTTGATATATGCTTGCAATTAATCTGCCTGAGAAGTTACTTTAACAATACAGACACAAAAAGAGTCATATATTCTATTCTGTAAACTCAATGAAGTCCCAGTTTTCTGTCCTTTTAGGTACTGGGATAGTATCTTTCCCGAAAAGTTCACTCGAAACTGTGATCTTGTCACAGGAAAGGGGTCCCAATGCAGACCCCAAGAGAGGGTTCTTGGATCTCACGCAAGAAAGAATTCAGGGCAGGTCCTTAGTGCAAAGCAAAAGCAAGTTTATTAAGAAAGTAAAGTGGTGAAAGGTTAGTTACTCCATAGACAGAGTAGGATGTTCCCGAAAGTAAGAAGAGGCACGCATCCACCCTAGGTGCAATCCTTGTATATATGCGGAGATGTGCTCTGCTACAAGGGTTTGTGAAAAAGAATTTTCTTAATTACTATATTTTGCAAGAATCGATATTATTATCTTTAAAGCTAAATTAGGAATGTCTTTGTTCTCCAGATATTGGGATATCTGGACGCTCCCAAGTCTGGGTCTGTTTAGTAACCATTATTAATTTGTTCCCTTATTCATAAACATCAACAGGTGAGGAAGCCTGACTTTCTGAGAATACAGTCCAGCAAGTCTCAGCCTCATTTTCCTAGCCCTCACTCAAAATGGAGTCACTCTGGTTTGAACGCCTCTGACAATCTGAGAGACAAAACAGATGCCTCTATGTCAACTAAGATGAACCCAAAAATTAAAGAAACAAAATTACCGATGGGTCAAAGTGTTACCAGAGGGTCCTTGCTCCCAGAGCTCCCAAGATGGTGGTGGGCCACTTCCAAAATGGCGGCAAGCTGCTTCCAAGATGGTGGCAAGCCTTGTGTCCTCTGACCTGGGGTTCTTGGCCTCACAGATGCCAAGGAATGGAATCTTGGTCTATGCGGTGAGTGTTAATAGCTCTATTAGAAGCCATGGGTCATGGAAGAGAACCGTGGAACCCAGTGACTAGTGTTCAGCTCAATTAGGATGAACCCGGACACTTAGCCGTGCAGGAACAATGGCAAGCCTTTAGTCCGATCAGGAGCAGCAATGGGCGCCTCACTGGATCAGGAGCACGGCAGACACCCTGCTGGATCCAGAGGGATGGAAGTCAGCAGCGGGAGTGCAGTTGCAAGATTAATAGAGTAAAAACAGAGCTCCCATACAAAGGGAGGGGACCCAAAGGGGGTAGCCATTGATGGCTCGAATGCCTGGGTTTATATCCTGATCATTGTCCCTCCCGCTGTGCTCTCAGGCAATGCCTAATTAGCATTTTAGTGAGCTCTCTTTCCTACTTGATTGGTAGGGTATGAGCTAAGTTGCAAGCCCCGTGTTTAAAGGTGGATGCGGTCACCTTCCCAGCTAGGCTTAGGGATTCTTAGCCTAGGAAATCCAGTTAGTCTTGTCTCTCAAAAGGTCCAGGAGCTGGCTGGCATGAAAATTTCTAAATTCCTATGGCAGTAAGAAAAAACACATTGCTATTAAACTTCCTAGCAAAAGGAGCTTTCAGAGCCCCCACCCCACCCCGCCTCCTAAATGGATTTACTACTCAGACCACAACTCTGACTGGACAGAGAACCAGCCTTACAAACATTCTTTTCTGATAAACTACTGTATGCCTTAAGCCAATCTCAGTCAACTGTGCGCAAATTGTCTTTGTGTCCTATAGTTCACTTTTCGACTTAAAGGGCCAAATCCCCCTCATTTTAACACTAAAACCCCACCCCAAAATGAACATGTGATGTATGGTACATATGTATTTACCCAATGCACATGTGCTTGTCTCCCCTTATAAACATGTATAGCTTTTCCCCAAAATCCTACTGTGTAATACAAACTCTGTGAGGCATGAAACCCAAACTGTCCCTTCCCTCCTTGAAAAGAGGGTACCTTCAGCCCATGCCAGATAATATCTCCTCCCAGTTTGCAAACTGGTATCACCAATAAAACTCTCCTTTCTACTATTTAGCCTGGTGGTCTTTTGATGACAAAGCAAATGTGGTAGTATTCTGGAGTTAGGATTCAGCTACCAAGCCAAAGCAAGGTCACAAAAATCCTCCAATCAGCATGTGAGCACAGGGTAAGTTTGGGATCAAAATCCTAGAGAAGCTAATGGCCCTGCAGAATCCTTATATCCCATTTATGTAAAGGTGAGAATACTCAAACAATATTTTAAGCAAATCCACATACATTTAAAGACCCTCATTTCATCAGTGACAAAATTCTTGATCAAATCCTCTAATGTAAGTCAGAGATGAGGAATCCTGAAGTCCCTCTAGTCGTACCTGCCTCTGGAGTACAGACCTTGTTTAGAACTTTCAAATGCTACCTAGCCATCCCTTTAGTGTATAATTCCTGATTAGAGTGAGAGGTGACAATGGCTAGCAGCCCTCACTCTGGGCACCTCCTCGGCCTCCGCGTCCACTCTGGCGGCACTTGAGGAGCCCTTCAGCCTGCCACTGCACTGTGGGAGCCCCTCTCTGGGACGGCCAAGGCCAGAGCCGGCTCACTCCACTTGCGGGGAGGTGTGGAGGGAGAGGCGCAGGCAGGAACCAGGGCTGCGCCAGGCGTTCACAGTCCAGTGTGAGTTCTGGCGGGTGCAGGCCGGCATGCCGGCCCAGGGAGTGAGGGGCTTAGCACCTGGGCCAGCAGCTGCGGTTGGTGCGCAGGGTCCCCCAGCAGTGCAGTCCCGCCAGGGCTGTACTTGAGTTCTCACCGGCCTCAGCTGCCTCCCTGGGGGGCAGGGCTTGGGACCTGCAGCCCGCCTTGCCCAAACCCTCTCCCCGACAGTGGGGTCCCGCGTGACCCGAGCCTTCCTGACAAGCGCTGCCCCCTGCTCCACGGTCCCATCAACTGCCCAGGGGCTGAGGAGTGCAGGTGCCACTCGGGACTGGCAGGCAGCTCTGCCTGCAGCCCCCCTGCAGTATCCACTAGGTAAAGCCAGCTGGGCTTCTGAGTCTAGTGGGGACTTGGAGAATCTTTATGTCTAGCTAAAGGATTGTAAATGCACCAATCAGCATTCTGTGTCTAGCTCAAGGTTTGTAAATACACCAACTGGTACTCCCTATCTAGCTAACCTAGTGGGGACTTGGAGAACTGTTATGTCTAGCACTGTGTGTCTAGCTAAGGGATTATAAACGCACCAATCAGCACCCTGTCAAAACGGTCCAATCAGCTCACTGTAAAATGGACCAATCAGCAGGATGTGGGTGGGGCCAGATAAGGGAATAAAAGCAGGCTGGAGCCAGCCAGTGGCGACCCTCTCAAGTCCATTTTCACAGTGTGGTAGCTTTGTTCTTTTGCTCTTTGCACTAAATCTTGCTGCTGCTCACTCTTTGGGTCCACGCTGCCTTTATGAGCTGTAACACTCACGGTGAAGATCTGCAGCTTCACTCCTGTCAGCAAGACCACGAACCCACCAGAAGGAAGAAGCTCCAGACACATCTGAACATCTGAAAGAACAAACTCCGGACACACCATCTTTAAGAACTGTAACACTCACTGCGAGGGTCTGCAGCTTCATTCTTGAAGTCAGTGAGACCAAGAACCCACCAATTCTGGACACAAGAGTACATAAATATTAACTAACTGCCTCTAAAGTACAGATAAAAACCAACTAATAAAGATTTTACGATGTCTCTATTGTAAAGTTGAACGTTTTAAAAGTAAATTACAGAGACTGTAACAGCTAAATGCCCTTAGGCAGATCACTGCCATCCCATGAGGCTGGCTTGGGTCATCTCTTCATTTACATATAGAGCACGTGATTATCTTGTTATACTATTCTTGTAAGGCAAAACTACATATAAAACATTAATATAAAGTCACCATGAAAAACCATAAAGTGCCATTGTACTTATAGAAAACACATTTCATTTGTAATTACCTAATAATCCATTATACTGTATAAACTATTTAATTTTAAGAAACGATTCATCATTTATTAAATAACCCCATTGTAGTCTCAGTGGCATGCTATTCCTTCTACATTTACCATTTCCTTTTGCTCAGAATAACAGTTTAAGTAGTTTGCAAATCAAAGCCCACACCCTTGGAAGAGCTTGGTGTGAAATGCTCACCAAGGTTATACTGTGACCTGTGCTCTTGATCTGCACAACTGCCTCATAGGAGACAAAACAACTCTTGCATCCTTACTCAAGTACAAGGAGGTGGTGGCATCCATTCTGCCAGTCTCAGTTCATTCATTATTAAGCAGCTTATATGAGCATCCAGTTGAGGCTGACCTGCGAAGCCTGGAAAGGAAAACCTAAGATGTCTGTAGGAAGGTTGTATCCATCTTGCTGAAGATTATTGAAAATTATCCAATTTTTAAAACAAGGAAGGATCTGTTTTTAGGAGGCCTACCTACTGGTGGCTAATTGCTTGAAAATGTTAGACAAAAATACAATTTCTCAGGCAGTGAACCACCTCCCAGTAGATTTCCTCTTCTAAGGTGGACCCAACCCATGACAGTTGCTTCCAAAAAACTGCCTGTACTGTTTTGTTGTGAAGCAATTTCATTGTATTGTTAGAAAGAGAAGGGCAATTAGGTGCCATGAAGGTGAAAAACACAGAGACTCTTCACTGAAATGATATGTATTATAATGAGATTCATGTGTAATGAAGTCATGTGAAAGCTATTTCAGAGAATGAGCTATTATATTAAAATCTCTACTTTGTAAGAAATATAAAAATAACATTTCATGACAGACATTCTACATGCACATTAGGAATCTATTAACTGATTAGAGCTAAATCTGCTACGAAGTGCTTAAAAATGGGGGAAAGATACCTAACGTGATTTGTCCAAGCAGATAGAAAGAAAAGGGGGGAAAATACAAAGAGGCACTGGGAAGAAGCTGGAGAAGAGAGTCTGCTAAGTGGATATCCAGGTACTAACAGAGTTAAACATGCACTTTGTAAGAATCCCTAGAGAGTGCTCAGAGAGATCTTAAGGCTGACTATATAGGACTGTAGCGGTTTGGGTTTTGTTTTTTTAATAGCTGCAAATCATCTGATGCTTCCCCCCCCCCATCTCCCTCCTCCCCTTGAGGGTGGGTGGGCCTGTGATTGCTTCAACCAACACCATCCATGTGACTTCTGAAGCTATTCACTTCCGTCTAGTTTTGTTGGGATGTTTGTTCTCAGAGAAGCCAGTTGCCATGTAAAAAATCAGGATACCACCTGCTGGACCACCGTGGCTAAGACCACCCTGCTGGAGAGGCCAAGTGTAGGTGCTCTTGTCAATAGTCCCAGCTGAGCTCCTCACCAACAGCCAGTATCAACTGCCAGCTATGGGATGAGCCACCTTGTTGTGCAGTCCAGGGGGACCTTCAGATGACCTAGCTCCTGCAGACATCTGACAGCAACTACAGGAGAGGCACCCAGTGAGAACGACCCAGTCAAGCCCTTCCCCAATTCCTGGCCCTTGGGTAATTGTGTTATATCAATGCTAACCAGAACAAGGACCAACTCATTGATCTACAGGAGATCTGGGTGAGAATTTTACAAACTACAATATTCTATGAACTGCATTAAGCAAGCTTTAAAAAAATAAGACTGGGAAACTGTTGGCAGCTTCTGGCAAATGGTCTTAACAACTGTGGAGCCTTTTCTTTACAGATCTAGAGAAATACCCCTGTCCCCCAGACATCAAATAGAACTGAACTAAATTACCCCTTAACTCTGGAATCTGTTTTCTCACATTTCATTTTACCAGAAGTCCCACTGAGTACTAAAATGCTTTCTCAAAAAGTGTCAATTTGAGGTGTAAAAAGGAAATGTTTATTTAAAAAGTACTGCATTTTGCTGTTTTTAATCCCAAGCTGAATGGATTCCTTCTTAGTTGCTCCTGAGCTAAATCTTTTTCACTAATAATAGTTTTATTCTTAAAGGTTTCACTAGCTCTGAATCAAATTCTGTTGTGATTCATGCGATGTGTGGGTAGCAAAGACTTTCAAGAAGGGTAAGTTACTACAGGGGAAACATCCCAAATCATTTTGAAAAATAAGTTGTAACAGTTATAAAACATCCATGGCAGAATCTGCAGGCAGCCCTAGAATTAACTGTGCTGAGGATTAGCAGCAGGTGCATGGTTAGAAATGGAACAAACTGGAAAATAACCTTTGGAAGAGTGGGTTGGAACAAAAGTCTACGCTCATCAAAAGCATCTGACAATTGGCCTAACAGGAAGACAGGTGCCACAGAATGAGGGGTCAGGAGAGCCGAAGTACAAGCAGATGCTAGCTCAGCCTCTAGACAAGATTTCTGTCTCTGTATGTGTGTCTCTCTCTGTCTGTCTCATGCACATGCACACACACACACAGCGAATTATCTGAGAACTATAAAATAAGACTAATCCCACCAGCTGTCATTCTTCAGGGTGGACCTCTCCTGCACTGAATTTAGCTTCCACGTAGCATTAAAATGACACAAAATGAGTCAGGCTGACCAAATCTTTGGTCTACTCAGGGCAGAAACTTGGTGCGTTAGTCTGTTTGCACATCGCTGTAAAGAAATACCGGAGACTGAGTAATTTGTAAAGAAAAGAGTTTTAACTGGCTCACGGTACTGCAGGCTATACAGGAAGAATGGTGGCATCTGCTTCTGGGGAGGTCTCAGCGAGCTTCCAATCATGGCAGAAGGCAAAGTAGGAGCAGGCCATCTTAGGTTAGTGCACAAGTAATTACAGTTTTCGCCATTACTTTTAATGGCATCCAAGTAATACATGGCAGGCGAAGGAGCAAGAAAGAGAGAGAGGGGAGGTGCTACACACTTCTTTTTTTTTTTTGAGACGGAGTCTCCCTCTGTCGCCCAGGCTGGAGTGCAGTGGCCAGATCTCAGCTCACTGCAAGCTCCTCCTCCCGGGTTCACGCCATTCTCCTGCCTCAGCCTCCCAAGTAGCTGGGACTGCAGGCGCCCGCCACCTCACCCGGCTAGTTTTTTGTATTTTTTAGTAGAGACGGGGTTTCACCGTGTTAACCAGGATGGTCTCGATCTCCTGACCTCGTGATCCACCCGTCTCGGCCTCCCAAAGTGCTGGGATTACAGGCTTGAGCCACCACGCCCGGCCACTACACACTTTTAAACAACTAGATCTTGTGAGAACTCACTGACCATTATTAGAACAGCACCAAAGGGATGGTGCTAAACCGTTCATGAGAAACCTGCCCCCAAGATCCAATCACCTCCCACCAGGCCCCACCTCCAACCCTGGGGATTATAATACGACCTGAGATTTTGTGGGGACACCGATCCAAACCATATCACTTGGCAAAACAACAACATAGAAAAGTTATCACCAGCCTCTTGCTTTTCCTTTCTGTACCCTATGCCCCGCCAAGTGCAGTGCCCCAAGCTCTCCCCCAACTCAGTTATCCCCTCTCTGACCAAGTGGTGTTACCCACTCCGTTAAGTGTCCTTATTAAGGGAGAGTTTCCATAACGGGACTTTTTCCAACTCCCCTTCTCCACCCTCCAGTTTCCCATTCTGTGAGTCCTAAAATCCCCCTTCACTGACTCTCCATTGCCTTTACGGAAAAAAATCCAGACTCCATTTCTTAATATTTAAGAATATTCACAATTTAAGATCCTTATAGCTACATTTCTCACTATTTTCTTCTCCAGACAAAGGCAGATATTCACCGTTTCTTCCTCGGTTGCTGTTGGTCACCATGTACTTCCCCGCAATCACATCTCTTGTCTATGCCTTGTCCCCAACCCAGAACCCCCGTTCCTCCTACTTCAAACACACCAAAGTCCACCTTTCTTTCAAGGCCCAGATCAAATCTGCCCACCTCCATGGCATGTTCTCCTCTCCCCACAGAGATTCTGCCCACCTCTGAATTCTCCATCAATCATTTGGCCCTTACTCACACTGTGTTGTTATTCATTTGTTTAGATTCTTCTTTCTCAATGGAGGGCCTTGACAATATCCTACATCTTTGATATCTCCAATGAGCCATGCCTAACCCTCAGCTTGTGTTAGATGACAATATTGCTACAGTCAAGAGACACCCTACATCAAAAACTCCTGACTTCACGCTCTTTTCAGGGATCCAATACATTTCAGTGTTTCATTGCAGTTTTCAACAATGTGATAATGCTTAAGAATAACACTAAGGATATATTTTTTAGCTCCTCAGCAACCCAAATGGAGAAGACATTTTGAGCCAGCTCAACTGACTCTTTAGACCAACATAGGTCCTCTTGAACCTACTTGCTCCCATCATAATCTATATGTGCCTGTAATGAGGACAGAAGCCTGGGTACTTTCTCAAATTCCCTTGACCACCTATTTTTTTTTTCTCTTAAATGAAATCCTACCTATGCCAAGTCACCCCTCCACTGATGGACTTAGATAAAACACCCAACCTCAGAGCATGGGATGTGACCAACCCAAGCAGGCCAGCTGACACAACCTGAAAGGGGAAAGAGGTTTGCTTCCTGTTGGATGAGCCTCAATCAACAGGAAGCGGGAGGGAGCAAGGCAGATAAAGTCCCCCTTCTCTTTTGCTGCTGCTGCTTTTTTTTTTTTTTTTTTTTTTGACAGCGTTTTTGCTCTGTTGCCCAGGCTGGATGCGATGATGTGATCTCGGCTCCTGCAACCTCTACCTCCTGGGTTCAAGTAATTCTCCTGCCTCAGCCTCCTGACTAGCTGGCATTACAGGTGCCCACCACCACGCCTGGCTAATTTTTGTATTTTGTTTGTTTTATTTTTGAGATGGAGTTTTGCTCTTTTGCCCAGGCTGGAGTGCAGTGGTGCAATCTCAGCTCACTGCAACCTTCACCTTCCGGTTTCAAGTGATTCTCCTGCCTCAGCCTCCCAAGTAGCTGGGATTACAGGCACCAACCACCATGCCTGACTAATTTTTGTATTTTTAGTAGAGATGGGGTTTCACCATGTTGGCCAGGCTGCTCTCGAACTCCTGACCTCGTGATCCACCTGCCTCAGCCACCCAAAGTGCTGGGATTACAGGCGTGAGCCACTGTGCCTGGCCCTAATTTTTGTATTTTTAGTAGAGGCGAGGTTTCTCCATGTTGGCCAGGCTGGCCTCAAACTCTTGACCTCAGGTGATCCACCTGCCTCAGCCTCCCAAAATGCTAGGATTACAGGTGTGAGCCACCGTGCCCAGCTCCCTTCTCTTTTTCACCTCTTAGCTCTTCCAGGGTATGGTGTCTCCTTGTGTCCCTGCTGGGAGAAGTCCTGCATGCTGAACGAACACACCTACTGAAGAGCCTGCTGTTCCCTTGTCTCTGCAGCTTGCTGTGAAGCGATGACTAGGGTGGTGTACATGACATTACCTCGCTTCCCATCCTCCTTGCTTCACTTCCCTTTTTCTATTTCCCTCCCTGCTTTGAGTTTGTACCTCCCCCAAAAAAGTGGTGAGTACCTCAATCCTTGCCTCAGGCTCTATTTAAAATATTCTCCTTTATTAATCACCACATTTTATTATTGAGACTCAGAGTTCCACTTCACAGAACAGAGTACAAAGAACAGCCTTCCAGTAGTATCTTTAAGTTCAATGTTTGACCTCTTATCTGCCCCTTTTATAGCAAACCTGCCTTTCTTTCTGGGATCTTCTTCCTCTTTTAGACTCCAAATCCTAAGGGACAGAGAGCCAGACCTGGACACTCTTGCATCACTGCTGGAATCAGGACAATCCCTTGACCCTGGCAGACTTCACGTCAAGTTTGAGAGATTGTTGTTGTCTGCCAGGATCCATTCCCCCTTCTTACACAGTCACATAGTTTTAGTGGGGCACGTGGCTGCCTAGTTAAAGATGGCAGTTCTCAGCATCTCTTGCACTAAGGTGTCCCCAGAACTACATTCTGGTAAATAGGGTATGAGCAGAAGTGATATGTGAGCCACTTCCAGCTCTTGCTGTCAAAAGAGTTGGTACAGCTCTGGTCCTTTTCTCTTTCCCTTAAGGTGAGAGAAAGAGAGAGAATAGGAGCAGCTTCCTTGCCCTGAGATGGACATCGCAAGTTGAGAGCTGCTCACGCAGCCCTGGACAGCTCACCTCTGAAATGTTACATATGAAGGAAATAAATTTCCATCTTCTTCAAGCCACTGCGTTTTGATGTCTTTTTTTATTACATCAGCATAATCTGTTCCCTGTTTAAAATAATGCATACCTAATCCTGGTTCCTTTGGAACCTTGCTGTCACCAAAGTGACAGAGTCCTCTGTGGGGCCATGTTGTGGCAGGCCAGGTCTCACAAAAGCTGAACATGACAACCATTTCAGGCCTCCATGACAACCATTTCAGCACTGACTGAGTGGTTAGGTTAAATATTAAAGGCTGAAAGAGCCAGTGCCCTTAGACAAAGGCTAGGAGGTAACAAAAGCCCACCAACAGTCTTGCCTAGGCCTTTCCTGGGCCTTGAAACTTGACAAGATAATGAAGGAATTCTTAATGGGACCCATTTAGGATTAAACAAGCTTTATTGAGGGTCTGAAGAAACTTCCCAGACCTCCACAAACAACTTTTATTGAGGGTCTAAAGAAACTCCTCAAACCTCCATAATTTAGCAGGGGACAAGATAAGGGTAATCATCCCTGGCACCTGGAGCCATCTAGGTGAAGTAAATTTACTAAGGCTCCAGAGAAAGGTCTTCAGGACTCAGGCCTTACTTACAGACTAGAAGTTAATCACTTATGTCTTTAAATGAATGCACACTTACATGCAGACTTATAGCTTAGAAGGTATATAAGTACTGGAAAACTTTGTAATTTTGAGTTGGTCTGGCGATTTTTTCCCAGCCTTCTCCCTGTACCCTGTTATAGAAATCAACTCTCTTCTTTCCCAGTTCACCTGCATCTCCTTACTGGGCCATGAGAAAAAGCAGCCTGGACCTCAGTTTGGTCCGGGAACAATGTCACTGCTTTGGCTGCTGATGCTAGAGTCTTCTGTCACTGCCTGCAGAAAACCCAGCATTTTGAATGTGTGTTCTCCCATGTAACTCACGAAGTTCTTGTTTCCAGTCACCAACCACAGTCAGGCGAGCTCAGGCTATCTGAACAAGTTGGGGAGGAAATAAGCCCCCAGTGGAAGTCTCCACAAGTGACTAGATGTTTACCCAATATTTATTCTCTCCTTTTTCGTTGCTAATGGAAACCTGATTTTGTAATGGGGTAGCATTTGCCATTGATCCCACCCCCACAGTATATCTACTGCCCAGGGCAAAAATACTATATTCCCAGCCTCCCTTCATTTGAGGGTGACCATGCAACACAGTTTGGAAGAAGTCTCACAGTGAGTTCAAGAAAGATTTGGAGACTGGGACAGAAGGATCATTTGAGGTCAAGAGTTTGAAACAAGCCTGGGCAACATAGCAATACCTAGCCTCTACAAAAAATAAAAAATAAAATAAATTAGCTGAGTGTGGTGGAGCACACCTGCAATGCCAGCTACTCGGGAGGCTAAGATGAGAGGATCATCTGAGCCCAAGAGTTCAAAGCTGCAGTGAGTTATGATCGTATCATTGCACTCCAGCCTAGGTGACAGAGTGAGACCCTGTCTCAAAAACATTTTAAAGAAGGACTTTGATTTTTTACTGTAGGCACCTCCCCTTTGACCTTGTCACTTCCTTCTCCTTGAATGGAAAGTGAATGTGGATAGCCAGGTATGGTGGGGGACGCCTGTAATCCCAGCTACTTGGGAGGCTGAGGCAGGAGAATTGCTTGAACCCAGAAGGCGGAGGTTGCAGTGAGCCAAGATCACGCCACTGCACTCCAGCCTGGGCGACAGAGCAAGACTCCATCTCAAAAAAAAAAAAAAAAAAGGAAAGTGAATATGGAGGCCTGAAGTGGAACAGATATATATATATTTTTTTCTTCTTCTTCTTCTTTTTTTCTTTTTTTGAGACGGTGTTTCACTCTTGTTGCCCAGGCTGGAGTGCAATGGCGTGATCTCAGCTCACCGCAATCTCCGCCTCTCAAGTTCAAGCGATTCTCCTGCCTCAGTCTCCCTAGTAGCTGGGATTACAGGTATGTGCCACCACGCCCAGCTAATTTTGTATTTTAAGTAGAGACGGGGTTTCTCCATGTTGCTCAGGCTGGTCTTGAACTCCTGACCTCAGGTGATCCGCCCACCTCAGCCTCCCAAAGAGCTGGGATTACAGGCGCGAGCCACCGGGCCCGGCCAGAACAGATATTTTATAAGGTCTGATGCCTGGGATGGCAGAGCAGGAGGATAGAAAGATCCTAGAACATTGACAACACCATGGAGCCACTGCACCATCCTGAGGCCCTCACCAGCCTGCCTATTATGGAGGAAAAATAAATCCAATGTGGTTAAGCTTCTATAGTCAGGATTCTAATATATGCAGGAAAAGCAGTCTCTAACTGATATGCCCTTCCATAAGCCCTGGATTTCTTTCAAAACTTTGTCAAGATATACCTAGGAGCCTTCAAGTTATACCTATACCTTCATGTTATTTTCCTCTAAAACAAACCAACCAAATTAAAGATATACCTTGCAAACATGCAGTTCACCAAAATTACATGTTGATTGCTTTCATTTTCTTTGTAGGCTCTAACCTCTACAAAGGTGGGAGCTATGTTGGTCTTGTCCACTGCCTTAATCTCAGTGCCTAACACACTGCCTGGCCTATGTATCCAAATACACCTTAGACAGAAGACTACTAAACGAAAGAACTCAAACACTTTATTACTGCCTACTTGGATTATTCATGATTAGAACACAACTCACTCATATATTCATTCATTCAGTCAGTCAATATTAATTGATTGCCTACTGTACAATGTGCACAGTGACATTAATTGAAGATCCTGCCAGGAATAAAACAAAGATGTTCCTCTCAGTGAGCTTACCTTTTAATGGGAGAGACGGGCAATCAACTTTTAAACAGGAAGAGTTTCAGACAGTGATAAGTGTGATAAGGATGAAGCTACTTTACCTGGAGTGTTCCAAAAAGGCAATATTTAGGCATAATTCACTGTAATCCTATCAACATGGCTTCAACCTTAATCACTTCAGTCCAAAAAGCTAAGTTCTGAGAACTAATTGTTTTCTAATGATAAGCAAGGGATGATATGATCAATTTCCCTTCTTCGGATTTGGGATTACATGCATTTCTGAAGAAAATAAAAGGAAGGCAAACAAGGGACAGAAGGAAAGAGAAGGGAATGGAGGGGAAGAGAAGGAGAGGGAAGGAAGGGAGAAAAAGAAAGAGAAAAAAGAGAGAGAGAAGGAGAGTGGGAGGGAGGGAAAGAAGAAAGAAGGAAGGAAGGAAGGAAGGAAGGAAGGAAGGAAGGAAGGAAGGAAAGCATTTTATCCCACTAGAATCAAACAGCTTTCCACTAGTATTAAACAGAGAGAGACACTATATGGGTGAAAGAGAAGGCCAAAGGGCCACATCTTCTCTAAAAGTGGACAGCATTGGAAAGAATTGCTAATATCCACAAGAATAGCCTTCCAACTTTCCTGTGTTCCAAAGAATGCACTGAACGCTGTATTATTAATTTTGCAGCCCTTGTTTATGTTTTAGACTCTCCAACAGCCTCAATCATTATTCCTCAGATCCTCTTGGGGCTCTCTGATGTGATTCCTGAGCTCCCAAGTGAACCCTCATCACATCCTAGGAGACCCATGGAGACATTCCCTTCATGCTCTGACCTCTCTCCACCAGTTGAGCTCCACAAACAAAGCAAGCTGCCCTTTGAGAATTGGCTCTCCTAAGAGTTGAAGTGAAGAATACTTTTAATTTTTCAAATCCAGAGAGGGCTGTAATACTGCCCAGCTCAGGCATGCTAGAAATTAATGTCACATGTCTTCATACCCTGAGTTAGCTTGGCAACTTTAAAAAGGAAAAAATGTTTTTAACTTGGCTGTGTCGATGGAGTAGAAATGTTTGGGTTTTGTTTGTTTTCTTCAGTATTGTTTGCTTTCTTTAGTGTCGATGGAGTAGAAATGTTTGGGTTTTGTCTGCTTTCTTCAGTGCTGATTAAATGAAAATTTGTTTATAATTTAAATACCCTTGTATCTTTCTGTAGGTGGGTTGGAAGAATGGACAGGGTTCACGAGGGTAAAGGAAGTGCGGGTGAAGGCCTTCTGAACCAAGCTGAAGGATGTACTGAGGGAGGGTGATAGTATTGGACAGAAAGCTGCTACATGTGCGGTGTTGTCAGTTTCCACAAAATGGGGATGGTGGGGGCCAGGACTAGCATGAGGCAAGGGAGGTATTCAGGGCACAAAATTTCAGGAGGCACAAAATTTAAGGAGGTGCTCAGGTGCCTGCCCTTATACCACAGGGAGAGAAAGGGCCTCCTTAAATTTTATGCCCCAGGGCCCTCTCTCACTGCACCCTAGTGCCTAGTTCTGGCCCCAGGGAAATGAGTTCTATTAGGATTTCAAGAAAGTCTGTGGATCCAGACATCAATTCCCTTAGTCATGACAAATGGGCATGCAAAGGTGGAAAACAGGATTGGTGAAGAGTTGACAGATTTACCACTAAAAAGGAATAGACCTCATTTTCCTGGCTAAGAAGAACAAAGTGTGTCTTGGCTTAGAAGAGACAGGATCACTTTCCCTAGGCAAAAAGAGTTGCAAGTTATAAAAATCCACCCTTGACTCTTCTCTCTCTTACTCATGCTATTCTCCCTTTTCCACACCCAGCCCACCACCAAATTAAAATAATAAACAAGTTCTAAAATGAACTGAAGTAGGGAAAATAGGTCTGAACTTTTAAAGAGAGAGAAGGATTCTTCATAAGAAATGAAGATTCCAATCAAGGAATCAAGGTTGTTAACCAAAAAGCTTTGTTGGGAGCTAGAAAAACCTCCACATCCACCAACTCCAAATAACCTCACTTACTCCTCAGCACTCCACTGACAAGCTCTTGAGGCTTAAGACACTTTGTGCTTTTTTCTTTACCTCTTCGTTTAAGGATTTGTATTTCTCTGGCTGGACTGTCAGCGCCTCAAGGGTAGAGACCATCTCTCCTTTGCCCACATTCTATCATGACACCGTGGAGTCCCTGGCTCATAGGAGGTGTTGTTGTACAAGATCTCAAGCTCTTCGGACAGGGAAACACAACACAATGACACCAGGAGAGATGAAAGGCAGAACTCCTGGTAAAGCTGTTACTAGAAAGGGGTCCCAATCCAGACTCTAAGACAGGGTTCTTGGATCTCGCACAAGAAAGAATTTGAGGCAAATCCACAGACTAAAGTGAAAGCAAATTTATTAAGAAAGAAAAGGAATAAAGAATGGCTACTCCATAGGCAGAGCAGCAGCTTGGGCTGCTGGACTAACGATACTTATAGTTATTTCTTGATGATATGCTAAACAGGGAGTGTATTATTCATGGGTTTTCCAGGAAAGCGGGGGGGCAATTCCCAAAACCGAGGGTTCCTCCTCATTTTAGACCACATAGGGTAACTTCCTGACATTGCCAAGGCATCTATAAACTGTCATGGCACTGGTGGGAGTGTCTTTTAGCATGCTAATGCATTATAATTAGCATGTAATGAGCAGTGAGGATGACTAGAGGTCACTTTTGTTGCCATCTTTGTTTCAGTGGGTTTTGGCCAGCTTCTTTACTTCAACATGTTTTATCAGCAAGGTCTTTGTGACCTGTATGTTGTGCCAACCTCCTATCTCACCCTGTGACTTAGAATGCCTAACCTCCTGGGAATGCAGACCAGTAGGTCTCAGCCTTATACTACACAGCCCCTACTCAAGATGGAGTTGCTCTGGTTCAGACACCTCTGACAAAGGCAGGGCCATACTGAGGGTTGTCTAAGGACAGGTAATTTGGAGCTGGGGCTGTAGTGGCAGCTTAGTATAACAATCAGGGTAGGGTTAGCTAGCTTTCATGGACTTTCTGTGGTTTGGCTAATCTGAATAATTTTGTGGACTCCAGGACATAGGGGCTGTCCCTAACTGTCCCGTACCTGGCTCTAGGGCAATTACAGTGGGTGCACAGAGGTCCAGAGTCTGAGAGATGCTGGCAGTATGAACTGAATCAACTGCTCAAAAAGGGGAACTGGTCGACTTTTAGCCAGGCCCCAAAACTAGATGAAGACAGCATTTAGAAAAACCAAAAACTACATTACAGGTACTTAATAAATATTTTCTGAGTTATCACATTGATTTAAAAAACCTGAAATTCCTTTATCAGAGTTTACTTAGGTCACACTTAAGAGGCTTAAAATGGAAATGCCCCTGAAAAAGGAAACACTGACTCGAACTCAGCCTCTCTAGGAAGTCAAGGCTCAGGTAAAAGCCTGGCACAGGAGGAAGTTTTGGGATATGTCATCAGTACGCAAACAAGGCTTTCTTGGCTATTTGGCCCAGAATCAGTTCTGGCCTAAGGAAAGGCAATTTAGGGGAAATATCTGGTAGATGAAGGGATAAGCATGTCCACATGTTGCAGTTTTTTGGAAAGCAGAGCAAGATATAAACCAAGATGTAAAATCATCCTAATTAACATTAAACAGATTTTCTCGTTCTTTCACTCTTTTAAACCTATCAAATATCCTGAAAGGAATTAACTGTAACCTTGGATTAGCTTTCTTTTCTCCCGGGCAGAAGCCATTTGCATTGCTATTGTGCAAGATTTATTGTAATGCTATCAGTCATGAATGCAACTGAGACAAAGGTAAGCATCCCTAGAAAATCAGATCATTCCCATGCAGGGTAGACGTGTTCCATTCAATAGCACCTAGCACTTCATTGTAAGGTCATCCAGTAATGCCTTTTGCCTAGTTCCAAGTTATGCATAATTTTTCTTAATGAACCACATATTTTAAAAGTGCTTTGTAGAAAGCAGGTCCTCAAACAGGTATGCGTATACCAGTGTTCATAGCAGCATTATTCACGATTGCCAAAAGGTGGAAGCAACCTAAATGCCCGCATCAACACATGAATGGATAAACCAAATGTGATATATACATATACACATACAATGGAATATTAGTCAGCCATAAAAAGAAATGAAATTCTGACACACAATACAGCATGGATAAAACTTTAGGACATTGTGCTAAGTGAAATAAGCCAGACACAAAAGGACAGATATTACATGATTCCACACATATGAGTTAGCTAGAATAGGTGGATTCATAGAGACAGAAAGTAGAAGAGTGGTTACCAGAAGCTGAGAGGAGAAATTAATGGAGAGTTAAGGAGTACAGAATTTCAGTCTGGGATGGTGTCAAAGTTCTGGGGATATATGGTGGAGATGGTTGTGGAACAATGTAATTGTACTTAATGCTACTGAATTGTACACTTAAATGGTTAAAATGGTAAGTTTTATGTTATGCGTATTTTACATACACATAACAGAAAACTTTCAGAGCATAGACTTCCAATAAAAATAAAGGAAGGGAGGAGGGAGGAAGAGAAGAAAGACAAACAGACAAGGAGAAAGAAAGATGTACTGTCTGATTGTCAGATACATCTTTAGTTTGGGGAATTTGTGATTTTTGTCTGCTACTGTGTGTCAGGCTCCATGCTAAGCACCTGTATTAGTCCATTCTCATGCTGCTGATAAAGACATACCTGAGACTGGTAATTTATAAAGAAAAAGAGGTTTAATGGACTCACAGTTCCAAATGGCTAGGAAGGCCTCACAATCATGGCGAAGGTGAAAGGCGTGTCTCACACGGTGGCAGATAAGACAGAATGAGAACCGAGGGAATGGGGTTTCCCCTTATAAAACCATCAGACCTCATGAGACTTATTCACTGCCATGAGAACAGTATGGGGGAAACTGCCACCATGATTCAATTATCTCCCACCAGGTCCCTCCCACAACATGTGGTAATTATGGGAGCTACAATTCGAGATGAGATTTGGGTGAGGACACAGCCAAACCATATCATTTCACCCTGGTCCCTCCCAAATCTCATGTTCTCACATTTCAAAACCAAACATGCCTTTCCAACAGTCCCCCAAAGTCTTAATTCATTTCAGCATTAACTCGAAAGTCCACAGTCCAAAGTCTTATCTGAGGCAAGGCAAGTTCCTTCTGCCTATGAGCCTATAAAATCAAAAGCAAGTTAGTTACTTCCTAGATACAATGTGGGTACAGGCATTGGATAAATACACCCATTCCAAATGGAAGAAATCGGCCAAAATGAAGGGGCTGAAGGTCCCATGCAAGTCTGAAATCCAGCAGGGCAGTCAAATCTTAAAGCTCCAGAATGATCTCCTTTGACTCCATGTCTCACATAAAGGTCATACTGATACAAGAGGTGGGCTCCCATGGTCTTGGGCCGCTCCACCCCTGTGGCTTTGCAGGGTACACCCTCCCTCCTGGCTGCTGTTACAGGCTGGCATTGAGTGTCTATGGCTTTTCCAGGTGCATGGTGCAAACTGTTGGTGGATCTACCATTCTGGGGTCTGGAGAACAGCAGACCTTTTCTCACAGCTCCACGAGGCAATACCCCAGTGGGGATTCTGTGTGGGGGGTCCAACCCCACATTTCCCTTCCGCACAGCCCTAGCAGAGGTTCTCCATGAGGGCCCCGCCCCTGCAGCAAACTTGTTCCTGGACATCCAGGCACTTCCATACATCCTCTGAAATCAAGGCAGAGGTTCCCAAACCTCAATTCTTGACTTCTGTGTATTCACAGCCTCAACACCACATGGAAGCAGCCAAAGCTTGGGGCTTACACCCTCTGAAGCCACAGCCTGAGCCCTTTTAGCTACAGCTGGAGTGGCTGAGGCAAGGGGCACCAAGTTCCTAGACTTGCACAACAGCAGAGGGATTCTAGTCCTGGCTTGCAAAACCACTTTGTCCTCCTAGGCCTCTGAGCCTGTGATAGGAAGGTCTACAGTGAAGACTTCTGACATTCCTGGAGACATTTTCCCCATTGTCTTGGGGATTAATCTTCAGCTCCTCATTACTAATGCAAATTTCTGCAGCTGGTTTGAATTTCTCCTCAGAAGTGGGATTTTCTTTTCTATAGCATTGTCAGGCTGCAAATTTTCCAAACTTTTATGCTCTGCTTCCCTTATAAAACAGAATGCCTTTAACAGCTCCCCAGTCACCTCTTGAATGCTTTGCTGCTTAGAAATTTCTTCTGCCAGATACCCTAAATCATTTCTCTCAAGTTCAAAGTTCCACAGATCTCTAGGGGAGGGGCAAAATGCCACCAGTCTCTTTGCTAAAACATAACAAGAGTCACTTTTGCTCCAATTTCCAGTAAGTTCCTCATCTCCATCTGAGACCACCTCAGCCTGGACTTTATTGTCCATATCACTATCAGCACTTTGGTCAAAGCCATTCAATAAGTCTCTAGGAAGTTCCAAACTTTCCCCCATTTTCCTGTCTTCTTCTGAGTCCTCCAAACTGTTCCTACCTCTGCCTGTTACCGAGTTCCAAAGATGCTTCCACATTTTCGGGTATCTTTACAGCAGCACCCCACTCTACCAGTACCAATTGACTGTATTAGTTGGGTCTCAAACTGCTGATAAAGACATACCCAAGACTGGGTAATTTATAAAGAAAAAGAAGTTTAATATACTAATGTTCCACATGGCTGAGGAGACCTCACAATCATGGTGGAAGGCGAAAGGCACATTTTACATGGTGGCAGACAAAAGAGAATGAGAGCCAAGTGAAAGGGGTTTCCCCTTATAAAACCATCAGATCTTGTAAGACTTATTCACTACCATGAGAAAAGCATGGGAAAGACCTGCCCACATGAGTCACTTACCTCCCACCAGGTCCCTCCCACAACACATGGGAATTATGGGAGCTACAATTCAAGATGAGATTTGGGTGGGGACACAACCAAACCATATCAGCACCTGTCATTTAATATTCACAACACTATGAGGAGTCATCTTGCTTATATTATGGTTGTTCAGAGAGGTTAAGTCAACTCTCTTAAGCCACACAGTTGAGCCAGTTCCGTCTTTAAAGGCTATGCTCTTAACCATTCCTCTATACTGCTACTCTTATGTCCAGCGAAATCTTCTTTCATTTCTAAATACAGCAAATTTCAGAATTAACTGTTACACCTTCAAGCACTTTTATTTTGTGCTTTCAAAGAGGGAAATGAAAATCATTTTTTCCTATAGATCCATATTGAGTTTTTTTCCTGGTGAGGTCCTACAGCTTAGAATTTCTAATCTTGGAGAGTTTTTCCTCCCTTTTTGTAAACATCGGGCTCAGCATATTGCATGGTTGAGAACCCAGTTAAGGGTTCTCTGTGGGGGCAAGAAAAAAAATACACTGTGAAATGAACGATATCAATATCCAGAAACATGAACATATCTCCCAGTGTGTCTGACTCAATGACATAAAACCACACACACAAGCAAAAGCTTGGTGGGACTCTAATTTTACATCAGCACCCCTAAAGAAAGGGAGCTATGGCGAAGATGAAACAAACTGCTGGATTTTTGTAAAAACTTACGGATATTCGGTTTTGGAATATACTGTCTTTATTTACACACACACCCTCTTCCATTTTTAGAGTTCTATGCAATTGGAGTATTAGGTTTAACACTCTCTTTAAGGAGTTTCTACATGAAAGGGATGACAAGAGACCCCAAGTATCCATAGCAGCTTGGGAGCACCTCTCAAGCCAGGTTAAGTTCCAAGGGCAGAAAAGACAGCATTGTGTTAAGCTGAGAAGAAAATGAATCACTCCCCTCTCTGTCCTGATCAGAGAGTCCAGCCGTGCCACACATATCAGACAAACCTAGTCCTGGAAACTGTGTACCATGGGCAAGAGGGTAGGATTGTCAACAGGAGAAGGAAGCCCTGAGTCACTGAATCAATTCTTTTATCTGATGCTGTGGATGGAAGTGTAGAAAACTGCTAATTTTTCAGCTTCGCTTAGTGAGACCAACATGAGTTAGTGGCTAAGGAGTTGGGGTGGTATTGTGTTCACTTGTAGTTAGAATTGAATCAACCTCTGTCTAAACTGGGGCCAGAGTCCTGCTGGGTGGCTGCCCATAGCATGCTCCCTGAAAAGTTGTCAAGGAGCAGGGAAGCCCACCTGGCTCCTTCCTCACCTTCCCTCTCATCTCCACCACCCCTCCACCCCCATACACATTGCGCTCAAATTCAGTGCTCCCGGAAATTGATATTGGAGGTTTAGATGTAAGTGGATGAGAGGACACAGTACAGATGCCCAAGGAAAATTCACTTGACAGTAGGGGATATAGAATGAGCTGGAGAGGAAAAGAATGCTGTTGGTTAGATTTCTTGACACAATAACTCAGGTATGAGATGACAAAGCTTGGATAGGGTGATAGACATGGGAACGGCAAAAAAAAGGGAAAGGAAGGAGGAGTAGTCTGAACTCGATGGTCATGCCAATGTGGTGGGTGGAGACAAAGGGGTCAGGGAGGACCTCAAGGCACTGGGCTTGCAGGTAACACCTAGGTAACATGAGCATCCATATGAAAAAATCTACAGGCAGGAGTGGAGGCTGGTTTAGGGGAATCCACAAGGTAATATTTAGGGAGTGGGCTTTTTGGGAATTAGCTTTCAAAAGAGGGGGAAAAATCAGATCAAAGAGCTAAAGACCAAAACTTGGGAATACACAGTGCATGTCCTGAGGAGGGAAAGGTCCTCAGAGATGAGAGGAAAGAACATGGAAGTCATTTGGGGAATAACGATAAGGAGATTTGTGTAACCTTGGGAGGCAGTTTGGCTTCTATCAAGCACGTGTCTATAGTCTCTGTTGGCCTCTATTTTTTGTGAGTGGAAGATTCTGGGGAAAGTGCCCTGGTTTGGGATTTTCCCTCTATTCCCTTTCCTTAGTCATTGTTTCGACTGTTTTGATTGCTTTGTTCAACCATTTGAACTACCCTGAACTCACCAAATAGTCCTCACCCCGCAAATGGCAGGTAGAGCCTAGAGCAGACCCAAAGAAGCTCTGTCTATGAGAACAGGATCTCAGTGCCAGAAGCTCTACCTGTGCTGTTCCATTCTGTGCCACGAGTCAGCTGGAACCCCTGGGCTGGGGAAAGCTTTGGCTGAACTGTCAGAGGATTTCATTTCTTCCATGTTCCCACCTCACTAATGTAATTTTCTCCTCCTCCCAGGAGAACTTGTACACAATCTCTGCCAGCCCCAGAAAGGTCCAAGCCTCTGTATGCCTTTCAGAATGACTGGGATGGGAGACCCAAGGCCTCCTAATCAAGCTCACTTTTCAAGTGAGTCCTCAGCTGGGTGATCCCAGTGGACAGTTCTGGAATCCTAGGCCCACACTGGCAGGGAAAAGACCCTGGCAGCTGCCCCTAGGCACCAGGTTGTCATCCCTGGCGCAAATGGCCTCCCTCCAGATGTTCTAAGCCAGGGCCTCCAGGGTGACCACCAGAACCAAACAGTGAGAGTAGTTGAGCACCACAGACCTCAGGAAAATCATTTCCCCAGGAACGTTTCTCAGCCTTGGTGTGCTTCCCGTGATACCAAGCCAGTATCACTGTGGAAATGCCTCATTCCTCACTCACAGAGGCAGGCACAAGCCCACTAAAACTCTCCTAGCTCTGGATGAATTCTCAGACTCCCCAGACTTCCTTAGCAACAACTCCTTAAATAGCATCCAGGGGCCATATGCAAAATCACCCCCCGCCCACCCCAAAACACACGCACCTCTTCACCTTCCCACCTTCAACAGCACTGGGTATCTCACAAGGAGGCAATAATGTAAATTAGCCTAACTAAGGCTGAAGACTCTTCCTTTCTATTTTCCTCCTGCTTTCTAGGTGAATCAGACTCATGTAATTGTTATTCTGGCTATTCTCAGTTTTCTTTAGCCAAATTGCAAAGGAGCTAATCATTAAATGAAAAAAAAAAAGAAAAGAAAAAAGAAAGCAAAAGCTCAGTAGAGATGGTTTTGATTTCTGGTCATACAGGATTGACCACTGTGTGATTACAAAAGAAATTGATTGGGTGATGCCCAAAATACCTTGGCCTGGAGTTACGCAGTTTAGTCCTTTGGCAAACTACTGTCTTAGTCCATCTTGTGCTGCTATAACAGAATATCCGTGACTGGGTAATTTATAATGAATAGAAGTTTATTGGCCAACAGTTCTGGAGGCTGAGAAGTCCAATATCAAGGTGTTGGCATCCAGCAAGCGACTTCTTGCTATGTCATCACAGGGCAGAAAGAGAGAGGGCAAGAGAGTAAAAGGGGGTCAAACTCACCCTTTTAAAACAGCACCAATCCCACTCATGAGGGTGGGTCCTCATGGCCTAATTGCATCTTGAAGGTCATGCCTCTCAATAATTGTTGGGGGCCGCACCGGGGGTGGTGGAGAATGAAAGAACACACACAAAGACAAAGACACACAGAGAACATGGCGGCCGCACTCAGAGCCTCCGCCTCACTTTATTTATACTCCATAAACCTCACGTCAGCAGAAAGAATGCAATGCAAAACAAACTTTCTTTTCCCACATGTAACCTTCTACTCAGTACCTTGTTTCTATATTCTTACTTATCTACCCGCCTTCTTGGCGCCTACGGGAGTTCATTAAAAGTTCAGTTGGAGATACTGTCCTTGAGCCCTATCTATTCTCAGCATACTGTTTTCAAAGGCCCCTGCAAATAATGTCACAACGGCAATTCAATTTCAACACAAGCTTTGAGGGGACAAATATTCAAACCATAGCAACTATATTGTGTCAAGTTTTGATATGCCATCAAGTTTTAGAGTTCAGCAAAAAAAGGTTGTCTAATTTAGTTGGCAGGAATTCTATAGCTATAATGGGTTTTCTGTCTTTCAAAATGGATATTTTACTTTCAATTTAGCCCAATGAAGGATAAGTCATTCTCCTTTGTTGGGGAAGCTTGTTAAGTTCAGTTTGAGTCTCAGCAGTGACTATAGCAACAGTGTCTAGAGAGTAATTTTGTTTCCCCAATTATTGTCATTTCAACTTAATTCCATTTGCAAGGCAAAAGATGGTCTCCCTCCACCTGGGAAAGGTCCCCTGGAATCACAGTCCTGGTAGTCACATTGGAGTTGGGGGCTGAAAGCCTTTCTAATTTCACTTTCTTCCGGCAGACAAGTGATCACTTGTTGGTATAATGCAGATAATAAATCTACTTGCTCATCTCTAGCTGCTAGCATCTTCAGTGCTAACACTCACAAGGTTAAGCCAATTTTAAAGGCAAATCTGGCACAGAACCTAAAATGCAATACTTTGAAAATGCAAGGCAGGTTTTTACACCTGTCCCAGCCCAGCCTGACTTCCTTAGAAACAGAGCTTGAGGCAAAGGCTTAGGTGTTACTCCTTATTAAGGAATACAATCCCAGGGAAATAAGAGTGAGCAAAGAGAGGGGTGAAGCAGGAAAGTGGGGATGCTTGGTGTCAAGCACAGCCGAGTGCTTAATCTCAAAGGTTCAACTTCAGAAGGGTGCTGTATATGGCATCCCAAGGCAATCTGTCCCTGGAAGAAAGGGGGTATCTCTCATTGGTCAAAGATTCACTCATGGGGCGTGAACACCCACACTTTGAGGCCATGCTGGGCATCCTAGAATACCTCACAGTAGAGTTGTAGTTTCCTATCATTAGGAATGCCCAAGGGCAGGGGGTGGAAGAAGTGCAGTAGGACAAGAGGCCAAGGGGTTATGGAATTTTGCTCTTCTGAATTTGACTGGAGTCCTTGAGAAAATGTCCACTGGAGCAGCCCAAGTGGTCGTAGGTCCCAAGGACAGGTGAGATTGAGAGAAACCGAGTGGTTCATTCATTTAACACAAAAATGTACCACAAACTGGCTTTCTAGAACTTTCTTCCATATCTGTACTATGTGACCACCTCATTACAGGTCCTGTCAAGCCTTCATGAAGAACATACTATTAATGTAAAACAGTATGGTTAACTGGACAATTTTTTGAAAAGAAATATAATTGGTTTAATAAGAGGAATCCCATATAGGTATGTAAATATGATATGGTTCTGCTTTTTCCAGTCCCTGCTTTATGCTGGGCTCTGTCTAATACTTTTTCTCATTGGAAGAGTGAAATTCCTTAAAGACATGTCAGTTTAAGCCCATAGCTCTTCAATCACTTTCAGTTATCAAAATAATCTCATTTTAGGCCATAAAGTTCAGTTCCTGTTTATAGGAACCTCTCAATTTCAAATTCAATGCACAGCTCCCCATCCTGCCCACCCTTACCAAGCCCAGACTAGACTGGAGCATTATGGGACAGAGTCACCTCTCCCTAACACACCTGTCCTTACTTGCTATGCTCTTCCTGCTGATGTTGGGGCGGGAGGAGAGAGCAGGAAGATAGCGCTGGCTCCATACAAGCTGGTAGACATTTGACCCTTTCCTTGGTTGGTTGTAACTACTTTCCTGTTTTCTCTCATCTGGATATGGATGGATGATGGTCTCAACAGGCCTCATGGATATAAGACTCACTTTCAAACTGGTTCTGAGGTATGTGGAGTCCCTTAAGAGGAGCGATCACATCTTCAGGATGGCCCCACTACGGGTAGTCTAAGCTGCCCTCCCTGGGAGGCCTTGCCTCCTTGTTCCTTGGTGATGGTCCCCAGTGAGCCCACATCCCCTACCTCATCAACCCAAAAAGGCCCATAATCCTGGAATTTGCCAGCATACATGAAATCTATTCTCTGTACTTCTAGGAATTAGATGTATGAAGGGATGGTTTTTGCCTCCCCCTTATCTGGTCATGTCTCTTCATCATCTCTCCAAGAGTTCTTTCTCTAGCCCCAATCAGCTGTTGAGATACCAGCCTACCCGTCTCGAAGATATTCCCACGTTGTACACATTGTTCTCTCCAGGCCCAGCTCCTTCCACTTGTCTTGGAGTTACTCTCCATCTCCATGAGGAGAGAAAGGTGAGACACAGCTGCTTTTCATACTGTTCTCCTACTTAAAAAACCATTTCACTCCCTCACAGTCCTCATATGAATGTAAGATGGGATGGGAGACTAGGAGGGGATGCAAGGGGTACTGGGATTTGGTGTTGGTGCTAGTGTGGGACCTGCTGAAAGTGTTGCCTCTCAGCAAGTGAGCTTGGAATGTTGCTATCCCAACAGCTGGCCATTCTCTTTATTTATGATGTAGAGAAACTAGTGGTTTTGTTTTCAGCAGTAAAGTTAATTATCAGTTCCAACCAATGTTGAAACAACTCCTACTTGGCACCTATCTTCATCTTGTTGCATAAATATCTCCACATTTTTTTTAAGAGACAGAGTCTTGCTCTGTCACCCAGGCTGGAGTGCAGTGGCATGATCACAGTTCACCGCAACCTCGAACTCCTGGTCTCAAATAATCCTCTCACCTCAGCCGCTCAAGTTCCAAGGACTACATGTGAACACCACCACACCCAGATAACTTTTAAAATGTTTTTATAAGACATGGTCTTGCTATATTGCCGAGGCTGACCTTAAACTTCTGGCCTCAAGTGATCCTCCCACCTCCGGCCCCCAAAGTGCTAGGATTACAGGTGTGAACCACTGTAGCTGGCCACTAACTTTTTAAAGGTATTATCAACTCTGGTGCCTTGGGGTGATTTTGCAGCCTCTATGAACTTTTGTCTGTTTTTCTTAACGTTTTCATGTCTGGGTGAGGAAGGTTTGCTGCTTGTTCCTTTACTGTTTAGTTCATTTCCAGCCAATGATCCCTGACCTATTCTGTGGAAGTGCTAGTCATCATATCCAAGCTCCAGGCACCAGGACTTGAAGCTGGGAAAAGCCCACACCACCCCTTTTAAGGAGATGTTCTGGAAGGACCACATAACCCCTCTGTTAAGGTCAGAACCCGGTCCCAAAGCCCATCCAGCTACCAGGAAGGCTGGGAAAGGCAGCCCTCTGGCTGAGCGCATTGCTGCCTCAAATAACATGATAGTAACATAGGCAAATGTGAGTCTCTACCGCATCCACTGAGCACGAAAATCCCAGATCATTCTCTTTTATGGTTTATTTAATTAAGGAAGTTTCCTAAATTATTATTCCTATTGAAAAAGCAATCAATATTTGTTAAAAGGAAAAAAAAATAAGCAAATGTAACTATAGGTTCATGCAAAAGTAATTGTGGTTTTTGCCATTTTATTTTATTTTATTTTATTTTATTTTATTTTATTTTATTTTATTTTATTTTGAGACAGAGTCTCACTCTGTTGCCCAGGCTGGGGTGCAATGGCACCATCTTGGCTCACTGCATCCTCTGCCTCCCAGGTACAAGTGATTCTCCTGCCTCAGCCTCCCGAATAGCTGGGACTATCGGCACATGCCACCATGCCTGGCTAATTTTTGTATTTTTAGGAGACAGGAGGTTTCATCATATTGGCCAGGCTGATCTCGAACTCCTGACCTCAGGTAATCTGGCTGCCTCAGCCACCCAAAGTGCTGGGATTACAGGTGTGAGCCACCATGCTTTGCCTGTTTTTGCCATTACTTTTGCACAGCCTAATATAAAGTACCCCTATAGACCTACCCATCAGAAATAATCATCAAGATATGTATCTTCCAGATTTTTCTATCTGTGCATATATGTCTTTTCTATAAGAATGGCTGGGCGTGGGTGGCTCATGCCTGCAATCCCAGCACTTTGGGAGGCTAATGTGGGTGGATCACTTGAGGTCAGGCGTTTGAGAATAGCCTGGCCAATACAATGAAACCCCATCTCCATTAAAAGCACAAAAATTAGCCGGGCATGGTGGTGGGGACCTGTAGTTCCAGCTATTCAGGAGGCTGAGACAGGAGGATCACTTGAACCCAGGAGGCAGAGGTTGCAGTGAGACGAGATCGCACCACTGCACTCCAGCTTGGGAAACAAAGCAAGGCTCCATGTCAAAAAAAAAAGAAAAAAAAAAGGATTACACATCTGTAACCTTTAGGTCTAGGTGTTGATAAATAGCTAATTTGAGGGGATAACTGAGGATTTCCTTTGAAATATACTGTAATTTATTTCAGCAATCCACCAAGTGTTGGACATGGGGTTATTTCAGCTATTTCTCTTTTGCCAAACATTTAGGGTGTTTCCAGTTTTTCATTACTATACACAGTGTAGAGACGGAATAATTGTTTGAAATGTAATTCCAAATTTAAAATATCAAAACAATAAGAGAAAATACTTACTGCATTGAAAAAGGTAGAGAGGGGAGACAAAAAGTGCCAAACACATGCATTAATGATTGCAAAACCTCCCTTGTGATCAGCCAAAATGATTAACAAATGAAAAATCCATGACTGAAAGACATTCAATTTTGACCAAAATTAACTCATTGGCCAACTTATATTTGACCAAGTTGCTTTTGCTCAAATTGCTTTCAGTAACATCACCTGGAGCTAAATTAAATGATCAAACTCTCTTGGAAGGTATTTAGGGCACCCAATTTGAACCTGCATCTTTTTCTTTAGAGAAGTGTTAGGGTAAATTTGTAAGATGTGCTCCTACCCTTTCAATCAGAAAGGAGAAGGTATACACTGAAGACCCATCTTTTCATTTTCTCAGACCTCAAGTTTTGCTCAAATAGGATTCCGAAAAGTTTGGAGCATCTCTTCAGAATATACAATCAGATTTTCTGACATACCTCAGATATAAAGAGAGGATGCCCAGAAGACCTACGCAGCCTTGAGTTCTTAGAAACAAGGAGGCTTTTATTCCGTTTGATTCCCATCCCAGAAACAGAGAATGAACTGTTCCTTTCCCTTGGCTTTTCTCAGGATTTCTCTGACGCTAAATTAATCACCATACTCATGGCTGCAGATTCATTTCTCCAAGAGTCACTTTCCTTGTGAGGCACTGAAATTATGTCTTAGGGAAATTGCCTGGCTCTTTTGTTTTTTTCTGCCTTTATCTCATTAACTCTAGCAACCAGGCCCTCTGCAAAGGTAATGAGGGAATCCTACTTTTTGTGGGGATAAAAAGACCAACCTGAGTGTTATCCATCAGGTAGGTGCAGCTGAGCTCAGGGGAAACACGTGGGCAATTCTAAGCCAAGCCAGCCTATCTACCCAGATTCCCTTAGGGACTAGGTTCTGCAGGAAAGCTGTGGAGATCTGAGAAGGCACCTTTTAAGCATCAATATTTTTATTTTATTTTACTCATATAAGATGGCAATCTTTTCTCTGTTTTTAATTTTTTTTATTATACTTTAAGTTCTAGGGTACATGTACACAACGTGCAGGTTTGTTACATATGTATACATGTGCCATGTTGGTGTGCCGCACCCATTAACTCGTCATTTACATTAGGTATATCTCCTAATGCTATCCCTCCCTGCTCCCCCCACCCCACGACAGGCCCTGGTGTGTGGTGTTCCCCTTCCTGTGTCCAAGTGTTCTCATTGTTTAATTCCCACCTATGAGTGAGAACATGCAGTGTTTGGTTTTCTGTCCTTGCGATAGTTTGCTCAGAATGTTGGTTTCCAGCTTCATCCATGTCCCTACAAAGGACATGAACTCATCCTTTTTTATGACTGCATAGTATTCCATGGTGTATATGTGCTACATTTTCTTTATCCAGTCTATCATTGATGGACATCTGGGTTGGTTCCAAGTCTTTGCTATTGTGAATAGTGCTGCAATAAACATATGTGTGCATGTGTCTTTATAGCAGCATGATTTATAATCCTTTGGGTATATACCCAGTAATGGGATGGCTGGATCAAAAGGTATTTCTAGTTCTAGATCCTTGAGGAACCAGCACACTGTCTTCCACAATGGTTGTACTAGTTTACAGTCTCACCAACAGTGTAAAAGTGTTCCTATTTCTCCACATCCTCTTCAGCACCTGTTGTTTCCTGACTTTTTAATGATCATAAGATGGCAATCTTTTCAAAATCCGTTTCATACTTTCTTGCTTTTCAACGGAATATATTGAATGCAATTAAGCCTTTTGTTGATGGAGATCACCTTATGGAACATCATTTTAAACATTTATTGGGATAAAAGTTTTGTTTCAGGCGCTATGCTAAAGGAATCAAATATGAATAAGTCACAGACCCCATGACAGAGAATTTGCAATCTAGCAGGAGAGACAGAGAATGAGTCAACTAGTTACAAAACTTTCTGATAATTAAATGAATTGTGAAAAGAATGGTTTGGGAACACAGAAAGTAACATCTAACTCTCCCTGACTTTCAGAAAGGGAGATCCTTAGAGAGAAATTGATGTCAAGAGTTAAAGAAGAAACGCTTCAGTTCAAAAATAGTGAAGATGATGGAAGAACATTCCAGGCAGAAAGAAACATATGCAAAAACCCAGACTTGTGAAGGACATGCTTAGAGGAACTTCCAATAGTTTGGGCTAGCCAGATGGTAGTGTGCACTGGTGAATGGAAAGAATTTGGACTAAGTCTCAGAGAGGCTGGTATGTCATACTGAAAGGTCTAAATATGACTCTTGAACTCCTTTTACAGAGAAGGAATACATAAGCTCGTGACACTCTTTGGGGATGTAAAAGAATCAAATGTCATTTATATGTGGTACATGATAAAGAAATAGTTTTGCATTAAAAATATTTTTAGATTAGTATTATTTCAGACTACATTACATTTCACTTTTTAATGCCATATTTAATAATTATATTAAAATATAAATATTTTGTTCCACTTAATAAGCAACACATGCTCCTTAATTTAACTTAATTAATTATGTAAGGAAAGGCATTATTTCTTGACCAATCCATTTAACATTAACATCTTGTGTTGTGGGTGTTTTGAGATTGGACACACTTAATATAGAATACTTTTGACTGCATTTTACAGTAGCAAAAATAGATTAAAATTGCTTTCATGACCTAACGTTGGAATGCTTGCCTTTGCCATTAAGAAAAAAAACTGAGTGGTTTATTTTTGAAATGTTCATGTTTGTTTCTAAATGATGAAATTAGAAAAGGGTTTCAGGCCGCTCTCTCCCAGTTCTCTCCAGTAAAGAACACACTACAGGTATTAATGGTCTTTATACCAAATAAACTAGAGACACAATTACATACAACAGCCACTAGCTTCTTGAAGTATCAGAGATATTTTTGTTGTTGTTGACATAGAAATATTTTGAAGTGCTATACGAGAAGTTTTATTATGTAACTGCAACTTCTAGATCTCATGAAGTCATCCTGAAGAGAATTTAGAGAATGTTTTTTCTGGTGTTTTTCATAGCTTGTTGTATTTCAACGTGGGAATCTTCATGTGTCCCATCTTTTGCCATGAATCCAGTCTGGGTATAAATTTTAAGATATATGGCCAAAAATAAAAACAACTTAAAATAGTATAACAGCTAATACCCCTACAGTGCCTATTAGTAGTCCCCTGATACCCCAGCTGAATAAGAGCTTTAAGGTAGTATTCCTGGTGAGGCACAGTGGCTTGTGCCTGTAATTCCAGCACTTTGGGAGGCTGAGGTGGGAGGATGGCTGGAGCCTGGAAAGTTTGATCTCAACCTGACCAAGGCCAGCCACATCTCTGCAGTGGACAGGCAATGTAAGAGGAGCTCCAGGCTCACAGAAGTGGGTCAGGGAAAAGACTGTTGGAATCCTATACTAACTCCAGTCTCTGCAAACCCATAGTAACCTAGCCTTTAGCCCCAACCATTGGATAGTCCCATCTCATCTGCTAGGCTGAAGGCTCCCACATTTGTCCTCAACTCAGGTAAGACCTAGTCAATACAGAGCCATGACCTGTAGTTCTTCCTGAAAGTTTCCAGGAAGAGAAGACACTTGAAAACAAAAGACAGTTTTGTTTAGAATAGTTAAGTTCATAGGAAGATTGAGAGGAAGGTACAGAGATTTTTCATATATCCCCTGCCCCTACACATGCATAGGCTCCCCCATTATCAACATTTTTCACTAGAGTGGTACATTTGTTACAACTGATGAACCTACACTGGCACATCATTATCACCCAGAGTCCACAGTGTTTACATGAGGGTTCACTCTTGGTGTCATACATTCTATGGATTTGGACAAATGTATGAGATGTATCTACCATTATAGTATCATACAGAGTGTTTCCACTGCCCTAAAAATCTCTCTGAGCACAGAAGACACTTTTTATTCTAGAATCTTGGCATGTTGGAGAGGGTCTTCCGGTCAGACTGACAATCTTCCTGATAAGGAATTTTTTTAATTTTTTAATTTTTCCATAGGTTATTGGGGTATAGATGGTATTTGATTACACAAGTAAGTTCTTTAGTGGTGATTTGTGAGATTTTGGTGCACTCATCACCCAAGCAGTATACACTGCACCCAATTTGTAGTCTTTTATCCCTTCCCCCTTCCACACTTTCCCCCAAGTTCCCAAAGTTCATTGTATCATTCTTATGCCTTTGTGTCCTCATAGCTTAGCTTCCGCATATCAGTGAGAACATATGATGTTTGGTTTTCCGTTCCTGAGTCACTTCACTTAGAATAATAGTCTCCAATCTCATCCAGGTCACTGCAAATGCCATTAATTCATTCTTTTTTATGGCTGAGTAGTATTCCATCATATCTATATACCACAGTTGCTTTATCTATTCATTGAGTGATGGGCATTTCAGTTGGTTCCACAATTTTGCAGTTGTGAATTGTGTTGCTATAAACATGTGTGTGCAAGTATCTTTTTCATATAATAACTTATTTTCCTCTGGGTAGATACCCAGTAGTGGGATTGCTGGATAAAATGGTAGTTTTACTTTTAGTTCTTTCAGGAATCTTCACACTGTTTTCTATAGGCTGTACTAGTTTACATTCCCACCAACAGTGTAAAAGTGTTCCCTGATCACTGCATCCATGCCAACATCTACTATTTTTTATTTTTTGATTATGGCCAATCTTGCAGAAGTAAGGTGGTATCACATTGTGGTTTGGATTTGCATTTCCCTGATCATTAGTGATGTTGAGCATTTTTTCATATGTTTGTTGGCCATTTGTATATCTTCTTTTGAGAACTGTCTATTCATGTCCTTAGCCCACTTTTTGATGGGATTGTTTGGTTTTTTCTTACTGGTTTGTTTGAGTTTGTTATAGATTCTGGATATTAGTCCTTTGTCAGATGTATAGATTGTGAAGATTTTCTCCCACTATGTGGGTTGTCTGTTTGATGACTGTTCCTTTTGCTGTGCAAAAGCTGTTTAGTTTAATTAAGTCCCAACTATTTATCTTTGTTTTTATTGCATTTGCTTTTGGGTTCTTGATCATAAAATCCTTGCCTAAGCCATGTCTAGAAGGTTCCTTCCAATGTTATCTTCTAGCATTTTTATAGCTTCAGGTCTTAGATTTAAGTGCTTAGTCCATCTTGAGTTGATTTTTGTATAAGGTGAGAGATGAAGATCCAGTTTCATTCTCCCACACGTGGCTAGCCAATTATCCTAGCACCATTTGTTGAAAAAGGTGTCCTTTCCCGACTTTTATGTTTTTGTTTGCTTTGTCAAAGATCAGTTGGCTGTAAGTGTTTGGGTTTATTTCTAGGTTCCCAATTCTGTTCCATTGTTCTATGTGCCTATTTTTATACCAGTACCATGCTGTTTTGGTGACTATGACCTTATAGTACAGTTTGAAATCAGGTAGCGTGATGCCTCCAGATTTGTTCCTTTTGCTTAGTCTTTCTTCGGCTATGCGGGCTCTTTTTAAGTTCCATATGAAATTTAGGATTGTTTTTTCTACTTCTGAGATGAATGATGGTGGTATTTTGATGGGGATTGCATTTAATATGTAGATTGCTTTTTGGCAGTATAGTCATTTTCACAATATTGATTCTACCCATCCATGAGCATGGAATGGGTCATCTGTGATTTCTTTCAGCAGTGTTTTGTAGTTTTCCTTGTAGAGGACTTTCGTCTCCTTTGTTAGGTATATTCCTAAGTATTATCTGTTTATTTATTTATTTATTTATTTTGCAGCTATTGTAAAAGGAGTTGAGTTCTTGATTTGAGTCTCTGCTTGGTCGCTCTTAATGTATAGAAGAGCTTCTAATTTGTGCACATTAATCTTATATCCCTAAAGCTTGCTGAATCTTTCATCAGTTCTAGGAGCTTTCTGGAGGAATCTTTAGGATTTTCGAGGTAAAGTATCTTATCGTCAGCAAACAGTGACAGTTTGACTTCCTCTTTGTTGATTTTGATGCTCTTTATTTCTTTCTCTTGTCTGATTGCTCTGGCTAGGACTTCCAGTACTATGCTGAAAAGGAGTGGTGAGAGTGGGCATCTTTGTCTTGTTCCAGTTCTCAGAGGGAATGCTTTCAACTTTTCCCCATTCGGTATGATGTTGGCTGTGGGTTTGTCATAGACGGCTTTTATTACATTGAGGTATGTCCCTTGTATGTTGATTTTGCTGAAAGTTTTAATCATAAAAGGATGCTGGATTTGGTTGAATGCTTTTTCTGCATGTATTTAGATGATCATGTAATTCTGGTTTTTAATTCTGTTTATGTGGTCTATCACATTTACTGACTTGTGTATGTTCAACCATCCCTGCATCCCTGGTATGAAACCCACTTGATCATGGTGGATTGTCTTTTTGATATGCTGTTGGATTTGGTTAGCTAGTATTTTGTTAAGAATTTTAGCATCTCTATCCATCAAGGATATTGGTCCATAGTTTTCCTTTTTGGTTATGTCTTTTCCTGGTTTTGGTATTAGGGTGATGCTGGCTTCATAGAATGAATTAGAAAGGGTTCCCTCTTTCTCTATCTTGTAGAATAGAGTCAAAAGAATTGGTACCAATTCTTCTTGGAATGTCTGGTAGAATTCTGCTCTGAATCCATCTGGTCCTGGACATTTTTTGTTGTTGGTAATTTTTTAATTACCATTTCAATCTTGCTGCTTGTTATCAGTCTGTTCAGGGTATCTAATTCTTCCTGATTTAAGCTAGGAGGGTTGTATTTTTCCAGGAATTTATCTATCTCTTCTAGGTTTTCTAGTTTATCTGCATAAAGGTGTTCATAGTAGCCTTGAATTATCTTTTGTATTTCACTGGTGTCAGTTGTAATATCTCCTGTTTTGTTTCTTAATGAGGTTATTTGGATTTTCTCTCTTATTTTCTTGGTTAATCTTGCTAATGGTCTATCAATTTTATCAAACTTTTCGAAGAACTTGCTGTTTGTTGTATCTTTTGTATTTTTTTGTTTCAATTTGATTTAGTTCTGCTCTGCTCTTGGTTATTTCCTTTCTTCTGCTGAGTTTGGATTTGGTTTGTTCTTGTTTCTCTAGTTCCTTTAGGTGTGACCTTAGAATATCAGTTTGTGCTCTTTCAATCTTTTTGATGTAGGCATTTAGGGCTATGAACTTTTCCTCTTAGCACCACCTTTGCTGTACCCTGGAGCTTTTGACAGGTTGTGTCATTATTGTCATTCAGTTTGAATAATTTTTTAATTTCCATCTGGATTTTGGTTTTGACCTAATGCTCATTCAGGAACAGATTATTTAATTTCCATGTATTTGCATGGTTTTGAAGGTTCGTTTTGGAGTTGGTTTCCAGTTTTATTCCACTGTGGTCTGAGAGAGTGCTTGATATAATTTCAACTTTCTTAAATCTATTGAGACTTATTTTATGCCCTATCATATGGTCTATCTCGGAAAAATTTCCAGGCACTGTTGAATAGAATGTGTATTCTGCAGTTGTTGGATGAAATGTTCTGTTTATATCTGTTAAGTTGATTTGTTCCAATGTACAGTTTAAATCCATTGTTTCTTTGTTGACTTTCTGTCTCAACAACCTGTCTAGTGCTGTCAGTGGAGTACTGAAGTCCCCCAGTATTATTGTGTTACTGTCTATCTCATTTCTTAGGTCTATTAGTAATTGTTTTATAAATTTGGGAGCTCCAATGTTAGGTGTACCTACGTTGAGGATTATGATATTTTCCTGCTGGACAAGGCCATTTACCATTATATAATGTCCCTCTTTGTCTCCTTTAACTGCCGTTGCTTTAGAGTTTGTTTTGTCTGATACAAGAATAGCTTCCCCTGCTCACTTTTGGTGTCCATTTGCATGAAATACCTTTTTCCACCCCTTTAAGTTTATGTGAGTCTGTATGTGTTAGGTGAGTCTCCTGTAGGCAGCAGATAGTTGGTGAGTTCTTATCCATTCTGCAGTTCTGTATCTTTTAAGTGGAACATTTAGGCCATTTACATTCAATGTTAGTATTGAGATGTGAGGTACCTTTGAATTCATTGTGCTAGTTGTTGCTTGTGTACCTTGTTTTTTTGTTTGTTTGTTTTTGCTTTTTAACTTGCATTTTTGTTTTATAGGTCCTGTGTGATTCATGCTTTAAAGAGTTTCTGTTTTTATGTGTTTCTAGGATTTGTTTGAATATTTAGAGCTCCTTTTAGCAGTTCTTATAGTAGTGGCTTGGTAGTGGCGAATTCTCTCAGCATTTGTTTGTCTGAAAAAGACTGTATCTTTCCTTCATATATGGTGCTTAGTTTTGCTGGATACAAAATTCTTGGCTGATAATTGTTTTGTTTGAGGAGGCTAAAGATAGGGCCCCAATCCCTTCTAGCTTTGTAGGGTTTCTGCTGAGAAATCTACTGTTAATCTGATAGGTTTCCTTTATAGGTTACCTGAGTGCTTTTGTCTCACAGCTCTTAAAATTATTTCCTTTGTCTTAACTTTAGATAACCTGATGACAACGTGCCTAGATGATGATCTTTTTGTGACGAATTTCACAGGTGTTCTTTGTGCTTCTTGTATTTGCATGTCTAGGTCTCTAGCAAGGCCAGGGAAGCTTTCCTTGATTATTCCTCCAAATACGTTTTCAAAACTTTTAGATTTCTCTTCTTCCTCTGGAACACTGATTATTCTTAGGTTTGTTCCCTTAACATAATCCCAGACTTCTTGAAGGCTTTGTTCATATTTTCTTATTGTTTTTCTTTGTCTTTGTCGGATGTGTTAATTCGAAGACCTTTTCTTCGAGCTCTGAATTTCTTCTTCTACTTAATCAATTCTATTGCTGAGACTTTCCAGAGCATTTTGCATTTCTATAGGTGTGTCCGATGTTTCCTGAAGTTTCCGTTGTTTTTCTTTATGCTATCTATTTCCTTGAATATTTCTCCCTTCAATTCTTGCATCGTTTTTTTTGTATTTCCTTGCATTGGGCTTTGCATTTCTCTGGTGTGTCCCTGATTAGCTTGATAACTAACCTCTTGAATTCTTTTTCAGGTAGATCAGGGATTTCTTCTTGGTTTGGGTCCACCGCTGGTGAGCAAGAGTGATTTTTGGGGGGTGTTAAAGAGCCTTGTTTTGTCATATTACCAGAGGTGGTTTTCTGGTTCCTTCTCATTTGGGTAGGCTCTGTAAGAGGGAAAGTTTAGGGCTGAGGGCTGTTGTTCAGATTCTTTTGTCCTATGGGATGTTCCCTTGATGTAGTACTCTTCCTCTTTTCCTATGGATGTGGCTTCCTGTGAGCCAAGCTGCAGTGATTATTTTCTCTCTTCTGGGTCTAGCCACCTAGCAAGTCTACCCGGCTCCAGGCTGGTACTGGCGATTGTCTGCACATAGTCCTGTGATGTGAACCATTTATGGGTCTCTCAGTGTGGATACAAGTACCTGTTCCCGTGGAGGTGGCAGGGTGTTGAAATGGGCTCTATGAGGGTTTTTAGCTTTGGTGGCTTAATGTTCTATGTTTGTGCTGGTTGACCTACAGCCAGAAGGTGGCGCTTTCCAGAGAACATCAGCTGTGGTAGTACTGAGAGAAAATGGCAGTAGGTGGGGCCCTAGAACTCCTAAGAGTATATGCCCTTTGTCTTCAGCTACCAGGGTGGATAGGAAAGGCCCATCAGGTCAGGGCAAGGCTAAGCATGTCTGAGCTCAGACTCTCCTTGAGCAGGTCTTGCTGTGGCTGCTGTGGGGGATGCAGGTGATGTTGCAAGGTCAATGGAGTTGTGGACCTAGCAGGATTATGGCTGCCTCTGCTGAGTCATGCAGGTTGTCAGGGAAGCAGGGGAAAGCCAGCAGTCACAGGCTTCACCCAGGTCCCATGCAAACTGAAGGGCCAGTCTCACTCCCACCATGCCCCTTCTAACAGCATTGTTTCTCTGCTCAGTTACACTACTATTGGCTGTTCTGGAAATCAGCAAACCAGTCAAATATGTTGTGTCCAATAGTTCCCTGGGGTTAGCAGACGTGGGCATACCTTAAAAAACACAGTCAAGGTTGTCTTCAGCAACCTGCAACAGTCCTTTCTCTCTTCTGGTCCATCTGAAGTAGTTATTTTGTTTACAAATACTTCACCAGCACCACACTCAGGAAATCTAAGATTAAATAAAAACAAAAAAGATAGTATTTCTGAAACATATTTCCCATAACATGTCCATCAAACAGAGAATGAAGAAATTAGAAGGATGAAAATGGAAGGAGGGATGGGGCATCAGTTGAGACAGAATAAGGGGTGGTACATTCTATGAATTCTCATTCCTACAAAATGAACCACAAAGGCAGAGGCTTCTGTGTCTCTTGTATCTCCCCACATGCCCATCATGCTTTTTAAAAATCAGGCATTAAGAATTTGAGAATAGAAGGGGCATTAATTTATTAAACATCATCTAAAATCAAGAGTCTAGTCTAAAAACCTTCTTCAGTGGAGAGAACTCACAGCCCTCTGTCATGGTGGGAAGCTTATCCTTAGGCACACAAAATGGCAGGGGCCAGCAGGGGGCAGCAGCGCAGCAGGAATATTGAGGCAAGCATGGGGTATTGGGATGCAGCCAAAGAAAAGTTGACCAACAGGAAATCATTGTCCTCTGCCCTTCGAAGAGCTTGATTAGAACCTGGAGCTTCACATAATAATCAAGATAAGAAATTTGGTGGAGGTCAATTTTCTTTCAAATTTTTGTCATGAAAATTTTCAAACACACACACACACACAGAATTAAAGAGAAAACTATAGTGAACCAGTATGTCCATTCCCCAGATTCATCATTTATCAACATTCTGCCATACTTCCTCACCTGAACCTATTTTCTTTCTTTCTTATTTTAGAGACAATTGGAGTTTTAAATTTTAAAGTGTGTGTTCTTTAAATGTGAGATTTGGTGAGTAGTCAAGCTCTAGTATAGTCCCACACTGCCATCAAGGACAGAGGCTCCTTTTATCCTTCTGCTCTGACACCCTTAGGTTACCTCATGGTGGCAAGATGGCAGCTGCACTTCTGGGAATCACATCCACATCTCAGGCAGAAAGCTGGGTGTAGTGGCTCACGCCTATAATCTCAGCACTTTGGGAGAGCAAGGTAGGCAGATCACTTGAGATCAGGAGTTCAAGATCAGCCTGGCCAACATGGTGAAATCCTATCTCTACCACAAATTCAAAAATTAGCTGGGCCTGGTGGTGGGCGCCTATAATCCCAGCTACTTGGGAGTCTGAGGAGGGAAAATCACTTGAACCCGGGAGGCAGAGGTTGCAGTGGGACTCCATCTCAAAAACAAACACACAAAAAAAACAACCATTCCAGGCAAAAAGAAGGAAGATCCAGGTTAAAAGGCAATGTTAAAAGGCCACTTTCAGCATGAGAGACAAAGACAGGGTGCTGGGGGAGCAGTAAAATTCAGGGACAACCACATGGAAATTCTAATTCAGCACCAAACTAATGTCTAGCTCAGAGGAAAGATAAGCTTAAAAAGCCACCTATGAAATAGGAGAGAATACTAAGAAGTTCAGCTCAGAAAAATGCAACTGACATTTATGTATCACTTCTTACAGCTTGCGATGAGATCAAGACTATACATGCTATCTCATTAAATGGTCATAGCAACCCAATCGAGTAGGTTAAATAATTTTACAGATGATGAAATGAGACCTCAAGAGACCTTGTAACTTTCTCAAGGCTACAGAACTAGTAAATAGTGGGTCCAGAATGACCTGCTCTTCATTGTCCTAATTTCCTTATTACTGATTCTTTCAGAGATGCAATATGTGTTCCTCAAGAAAAAAACTCTGTAATCCTCACCATCAAAGGCCACTACTGCATATACTTGATTCCAACCCAGGAGCACAAACATGCGCGCTCCTCTTATGTCCATTGCAGTACATTGTTCAGCAAGCTGCAGACATAGCTGCACCTTTACTACGGTGGAAGCGGGGGCCCTGGGTGAGGGTCTGTGCTGGGATGAGAGGCCCTCATCCCCCAGCTCAGACACATCTGCTTTAAGAAATGGCTCACGCCTGTAATCCCAGCACTTCGGAAGGCTGAGGCTGGCAGATCATGAGGTCAAGAGATCGAGACCATCCTGGCCTACATGGTGATGCCTTGTCTCTACTAAAAATACAAAAAAAAAAATTAACTGGGCATGGTGGCGCATGCCTGTAGCCCCAGCTACTCGGAAGGCTAAGGCAGGAGAATTGGTTGAACCCGGGAGGCAGAGATTGCAGTGAGCGGAGATCGCGCCACTGCACTCCAGCCTGGCAACAGAGCAAGACTCGGTCTCAAAACAAAAAAAAAAAAAAGAAAGAAAAAAAGAAATGGAGTAAAACCTCCATGATGCCACTGCTTTTCTGCTCATTCCAATAAAAGGAAATGTACGTAGATCCACTGGGCTCAGAGTGACCTCCTGTCAAGGACTTCTAAATCGTCTTCAAAGATGGAAAATACTGCTTTGTACACAGCTCTTGGGATGGATTAATCATGAGCTGAATTTCACATAAAAGCAGAGATAAGAGACTTGATGCAGTCCAACATTCTTCTATAACTTTTTTATTAAGAAAGTTTTCAGAAGTACACAAAAGAAGAGAGGATAGTATAAAGAACTCAATACACCCATCCTTGGATTCAACGATTATTCACTTTTTGCTCCTGTTGCTTCATGTCTTCCTTTTTGTCAGCCTTCTTTTTTGGGGGATATTTCTTCAAGCAGGTCCCTGTCATCAGGCCATTTCACCCCAAAGTCCTTCCATATATCTCTGATAGACTTTTTATGTATAAACAAAAAACCTTTATCACAATCAGTGGTATTAACACTCTCTCTATATTCAAATTTTTGGCTGGGCATGGTGGCTCATGCCTGTTATCCCAGCACTTTGGGAGGCCGAGGCGGGTGGATCACTTGAGGTCAGGAGTTCGAGACCAGCCTGGCCAACATGGTGAAACTCTGTCTCTACTAAAAATACAAAAATTAGCCGGGCATGGTGGCGGAAGCTAGTAGTCCCAGCTACTTGGGAGGCTGCAGCAGGAAAATCACTTGAACCTGGGAGCCGGAGGTTGCAGTGAGCCAAGATCATGCTATTGCACTCCAGCCTGGATGACAGAGTAAGACTCTGTCTAAAAAAATTTAAAAAAAAAAAATTCAATTGTTTCAAAAATGTCTTTTTATAATTGGTTTCTTCAAAACAGGATCTAAACAAAATCAGGTCACTGCATTTGACTGTTATGTTGCTTAAATTTCTTCTAACCTAGAGTAGTGTTGCCATCTTACTGCCAGCGAGGTTCCCCAGTTTCTTGAGTTCTTCAACTGCATTCTTTCTCACCTCCACATCTCTGTGCTTGCTGTGCTTTCTGCCTAAAAGACGTCCCCTGGCCCATACATTACCCCAAAATCTTCTGCTTGTTCTTCAGCTTTCAAATGGGATATTCTTCCTTGTATAACATAGCCCTCTATCAGAGCTTCTTTTGTTAAGCCCTTTGATTGTGATCCTAGTTTGCATATTGATTACTATATTTGTCAAGAATTTTTGCATCATATGGAAAACGGCTACCAATGGGACTGGGCAAAAAAATTCAGAGTCTGTTCAATGCAGACTGTGATTCCACAGTTCTGGGATGAGGTGTGAGGATCTGCATTCCTCACAGGCTCCCTGGTGATGCCAGTGCAGCTTCTCTGAAGACTGCACATTGAGTGGTGACAGGCTAGATCATTCCCCACTTCCTCTATCGTAACACTTACCACACTGTATTGCAATGGTTTCTTTGAATATCTGTCTTCCCTCTAGAACAGGGGTTTGTAAACTACTGGAACAAAGCCATTCCCATTTGTTAATGTCTTGTATGTGACTGCTTTTGAGCTATAACATCAGAGTTGAGCAGTTGCAAGAGAGACCATATGGCCCACGAAGTCTGAAATATTTACCATCTGGCTCTTAATGGAAAAAGTTTGCCAACCCTTCCTTTAGACTGTAATGCAGGGAGACAGTTTTTTCTTTTTCTTTTTCTTTCTTTTTTTTTTTTTTTTTTTTTTGAGACAGTGTCTTGCTCTGTGGCCCAGGATGGAGTGCAGTGGTGCAATCCTGGCTCGCCGCAACCTCCGTCTCCTGGGTTCAGGTGATTTTTTCCTGCCTTAGTCTCCTGAATAGCTGAGATTATAGGTGCCTGCCATCCCACTCAGCTAATTTTTGTGTTTTTAGTAGAGATGGGGTTTCACCATGTTGGCCAGGATGCTCTCGAACTCCTGACCTCTGGTAATCCGCCCCGGCCTCCCAAAGCGCTGGTATTACAGGTGTGAGCCACTGTGCTCGGCTGGGAGACAGTTTTTTCATTCGAATATCTCAGACCCAAGTCAAAGACCCTGCACATAGTAGGGACTGAATAAGTAAGTTACTGAGTGATAAATAATGAGAATAACTGACAATAAGTGAGCCCTTACTACATGCCAGGAATTATGCTAAATGCTTTCTATGCAGCATCTCATTTAATTTCCTTGCTAACTCTATGCAGGGGAAGATGTTTCTCATGTTTCAGATAAAGAAACAGAGGCTTAGAGGTTCCTTTCCCACTCGTGTTGAAAGGACTCACAAGCCCATGTAGTCTGACTCTAGCATACTTTAACAGTTGAAAAGTTGCCCATGGAAAGGTAAGCAAAACCTGTTTATCCTGGGCCCATTTGAGGCAGACTGAGTCACTGTCTCTGTGAAAATTACTACCAATGGAACCAGGCAAAAAAATTAAAACATTCTTACAGTTTAAATCAAAAGATGTCAGGTTAATCGAACATACACACACATCAAAGCACCTTCTCTGTAGTAAATACTATGCAATTGCAGTGGGCCCAGCCATTCTTTGAAGAGTCCAAAGCATGACCTATACTTAAGAGAATTATAAGATTATAAACTACCTAGGGACTTCTTTCCCTTGGAAGCTCTTTCTTCACCCTGCATACTCCGAAAACTGTCTCCCAGTATAGCACCTTGCTCAGCCTTAAGCCACTGTAGGCACTTGATAAGAGACAGCCTACGTGGAAGAACGAAGCAGGTGAAACCTGTTAAACTTGAGAAAACTTCTCGTATATGCTACTTCATTTTCTAGTACCACAGCTCCCAGAAGATAGGGAGAAGGATGGCAACTAGTTTAACCCTTTATTATTAGTAGTACTATTATTATCATCGTTATTTTGAGACACATCTCATTCTGTTGAGCAGTGGTGTGATCTCAGCTCACAGCAGCCTCAACCTCCTGGGCTCAATCAATCCTCTAGCATCAGGCTCCCAAGTAGCTGGGACTACAGGTGTGACCCACCACACCTAGCTAATTTTTTTATTTTTGATAGAGATGGGGTTTAGCCATGTTACCCAGGCTGGTCTTGAATTCCTGGGCTTCAGCAATCCTCCTGCCTCGGCCTCCCAAAGTGCTGGGATTATAGGTATGAGCCCCTGTGCCCAGTCTTACTATTATTTTATTGAAAGTCAAAGGCTAAAGTGACTCAGCCAGTGTTTCATGGAATAGTTATAATTCTAGGAGTGAAATGCACGTGTCTTATGTTCCAATATAGTGAGAAAGAGAAGTTCAAAGAGAGAGAGAAATAATGAAAGAGAAAGAGAAACACAGGGAATGGTGAAAAAGAGAAAAACACATACAAGGCAGATACTAACCTGCCAGAGCAGCTGAGCAGGCCCAGAAGCAGTGGTGAGAAACTAGTCTGGAACACAAAACTCTTTGATTATGATCCTAATCTGCATATTGATTACTTTTTTTGTTAAGAGCTTTGGGATCTTATGGAAAAAAGAAACTGGGATATACATTTCAGAAACTCTCATAGTGATTATCATCATTGAAGGGGCTTCCATGGGGAAAAAAGAGTTACCCCTCTTCTTAATCTGGAGAATAACACTGACATCTAGTGTCAAAAATCCCCTTTGAACAGACCATTTCCCTGCCCTTGTGGAGAATTCTGTTTGTGGCTCTAAATGTTCATCTCATTCGGAAATTCAAGGTTTGATAATAAAGGAGTTGAAGTCTTGAGGAGCCTCCTTTTGATCAAACTTGACTGCAACCAGTCTGTTCTCTAGAAATTCAGAGAGAATGTAAGCATGATTACCTAACTTTACAGTTTAAAAAAGAACTCTGTAGACTCCGCTTTCATACAAGACTAAGTAACAGGGACTGGCTTAACTCTCTGGCCTAAATCAATCAAAAAAGTAGACATTATATGAAATCATCATATTCAAGTCACTGTGTATCAGAAAATGAAGCATAGTAATCCCAAAGAGACTGTGAGCCCACAGCTGCCCTCAGCTTATTGTTCTGAAAGAGCTTCCAAGGCATGATGCAGGAAGCAGGGACCTAAGCAGAGCTCAGCAGACACCTGATTTAAAGAGACTGACCTGAGAGTCTGAGGGAGACCAAGGCAGTTAGAACTGTTAAGACATAGGACCAGAAAGTAAAAAACTGCACGAGAGAACATGGAAGTCAGCAGAGGGTCTGCCTTGAGAATTGGGGAATGTACTGATCATCACATTTACGTAAGGAAACTCCCCAAGGCCAGGGAAGGAACCAAATGAAAGAATTCTTGGCAAAGTGGAAACCTCAGAATTGACAGGGCACTGGATAGATGACTCAGAAGGGTCTTGGGACAAGGTCCTACCTAAAGAATCTCAAAAGAGTTTGAACGGATCAAACTGCTTCAAGTCACCTAGTCATATCCCAAAACTAAGCTCAATAATATTGTTAAGAAGACATAAATGTCCTATACCTAATGAACAATGTAAAATTCACAATGTCTGGCATTCATTCAAAAATTACCAGGCATCCAAAGAAGTAGGAAAATATGACCCATAATGAGAAGAATAATCAATCAATCAAAACCAACCAAGAAAAGATTCATATTATAATTAGCCAACAAGGGCATTAAAAATAGTAATTATAACTATATTTCTTACGTTCAAAAGCTTAGGTAGACAGACGAAAGAAATAAGAATGACCCACGTTAAACTTGGATATATAAAAACTGCAGTGTCTGAGGTGAATAAAAATTGGATGGAATTAATGGCAGGTTAGATATTTCAGAAGAAAAGATTAGGGAACTTTAAAGACATAATAGTAGAAACTACCAAATGAAACAGAAAAAATAATACATTTTAAAAAGCTATAAAACAACTTTAAGCATCCTAATAAACATGTAATTTGGAGTCAAAGGCAGAGATTGTCAGATTAATGCAAAAGTGAGATATGGCTATATGCTATCTATAAGAAATACATACTCATTTTAAAGACACAAATAGGTTAAAAGAATGGGAAAAGATATATCATGCTATACTAATCAAAAGAAAGCTGGAGGCTGGGAGCAGTGGCTCGTGCCTATAATCTCAGCACTTTGGGAGGCCAAGGCAGGTGGATCACCTGAGGTCAGTAATTCGAGACCAGCCTGGCCAACACAGCAAAACTCCGTCTCTACTAATAATACAAAAATTAGTTGGGTGTGGTGGCGCACGCCCCAATCCCAGCTACCCGAGAGGCTAAGGCAAGAGAATCACTTGAGCCCAGGAGGTGGAGGTTGCAGTGAGCTGAGATTACGCCATTGCACTCCAGCCTGGGTGACAAGAGAAAACTCCACCTTCAAAAAAAAAAGAGAAAGAAACTGGAGTGACTAGATTAGTATCAATAATATTCACAGCAAAGTATATTACCAGTGGTAAAGAAAGTCATTTCATAATGATGAAGGGATCAATTCATCAAGAGGACATAACAATAATAAAGGTTTATGCATCTAATAACAGAGCTTTAAAATACATGCAATAAAAGCTGATAGACTGGGCAAATGGTTCACATCTGTAATCCCAACAATTTGGAAGGCTGAGGCAGGAAGATCACTTGAGCCCAGGAGTTTGAGGCCAGCATGGGCAACATAGTAAGATCCTGTCTCTACAAAAAATCTTTTAAAATTATTTTTAAATACTTTGGGTGTGGTGGCAAATGCCTGTAGTACCAGCTACTTGAGAGGCTGAGGTGAAAGGATAACTTGAACCCAAATAGAGGCAGCAGTGAGCCATGATCATGTCACTGCACTCCAGCCTAAGCAAAAGAGTGAGACCTTGTCTCAAAACAAAACAAAACAAAACAAAACAAAACAAACTGATAGAACTGCAAGGAAAGGCAAATCCATAACTATAATCAGAGATTTTAATAGCCTCTCTCAGTAACTAATAGAACAAACGGAGATAAAATTAGTAAAATTAGAAAAGACTTGAACACCACAAATAACCACCTTGACCTAATTGACACTCCATCCAACAACAGCAGAATTTACCTTTTTTTTCAAGTGCGCAGGAAAAGTTACCATGATAGACCATATTCTAGGCCATAAAATAAAAGGATTCAAATCATGTAAAATATATGATCTCTGACCACAGTAGAATTCAATTAACAAGATCTATGGAAAATTTCTCATTATCTGAAAATTAAGTAACACACTTCTAAATAATCCATGAGTCAGAGAAGAAATCAAATGGAAAATTAGAAAGTATTTTAAACTGAACAAAAATTAAAAGACAACATATCAAAATTTGGGGGATGCTACAAAAGCATTATGTAGGGAGAAATTTACAGCTTTAAATGCTTACATCAGAAAATGAAAAAAGTATTATAACAATGACCTAAATTTTTACCTTAAGAAGCTAGAAAAAGAGGAGCATATTAACCCAAAATAAACAGAAGAAATGAAATAATAACAAAGAAAAATCAGTGAAGAGATAGAAGACCAACAGAGAAAATCAGTAAAACTAAAAGCTAGTTTTATGCAAAGATCAATAAAATTTATAGACATCTAGCCAGATTGATCAGGAAAAAAAAAAAAAAGTAAAAATTGCCAATATCAGGAATGAGAAGAGGAGGTGGGGCAAGATGGCCAAACAGAAGCCTCCAACAATCACCCCTGAAATAGGAACACCAAACTGAACCACTATCCACACAAAAAACACCTTCATAAAATTAGGTGAGTAGTCACGGTACCTGGTTTTAGTATGTCAAAGAAAGAGGCACTGAAGTAGGTAGGAAAGACGGTCTTGATTCACCTGACTCCCCACTCCAGCTGGTGAGACACCAGCTGGGGAAGTCAAGGGCGTGCTTGTGCCACTCCTTCCCCCACCCCCAGGCAACTCAGCTCGCAGCACTGGGAGAAACTCCTTCCTCAAGCTTGGGGAGAAGGGGATATAGAAAGGACTTTGTCTTGCAACTTGGGTAACAGCTCAGCCACAGTAGAATAGGGCACCAAGTAGAGTCGTAGGGTCCGCATTTCAGACCGTATCTCCCAGAAAACATTTTTAGACATACCCTGGGCCAGAAGAGAACCCACTGCCGTGAAGGAAAGGGCCCAGTCCTAGCAGGATTCATAACCTGCTGGCTAAAGAGCCCTTGGGCCCTGAATAACCAGCAGTGGTAGCCAGGCAGTACTTACCACAGGTCACGGGTGACACTCACAGCCATGCTAAAGTCTCAGGTGTGATGCAGCACATCCTTCTGCTCGAGGAAAAGAGAGGAAAGAATAAAGGGGACTCTGTTCTACAGCTTGGGTACCAGGTCAGCCACAGTGGGGTAGAATACCAGGTAGGCTTCTAGAGTCCTCAGTTCCAGGCCTTGGTTCCTGGATAGTGTTTCTAGACCCACCCTGGGCCACAGGGGAGCCCACTGCCCTGAAGGGAGAGACTCAAGGCTGGCAGCATTCCCCACAAACTGACTAAAGAGCCCTTGGGCCTTGAGGCAGCCAGGCAGTAGTTACTGCGGACCTTGGGAGAAACCTAGGGTTATGCTGGCCTTGTGTCTGACCCAGCACAGTCCTAGCAGTGGTGACCACAGGGGTGCTTGTGTCCCTCGTTCCCCCAGGTCCAGGCAGCTCAGTACAAAGAGAGAGAGGCTCTTTTTGTTTGGGGGAAGTAAGGGAAGAGAACAGGAGTTTCTGCCTGGTAATTCAGCTAATTCTCCCAGGTCTCACCCGAGACCATCAAGGTAGTACTTCTGCAAGTCTGCAAGAGCCACAGCATTACCGGGCTTCGAGTGGCCCCTAAGGCAGCTATGACTGCAGTGACCAAAGTCTTAAATCACAACACCAAAGTCCCTTTAAATACTGGAAAGCCTTCCCAAGAAGGATCAGAACAAATAAATTCATACTGGAAATACTACAATAAATATCTAACTCTTCAATGCCCATTTACCGAAAAACATTCACAAGCATCAAGACTATGCAGTAAAACATGACTTCACCAAATGAGCTAAATAAGGTACCAGTGACCAATCCTGGAGAGACAGAAGTATGTGACCTCTCAGACAGAGAATTTAAAATAGCTGTTTGGAGGAAACTCAGTGAAATTCAAGGCAATACAGAGAAGGAATTCAAAATCCTATCAGACAAATTTGACAAAGATATTGAAATAATTCAAAAGAAGTAAGCAGAAATTCTGGAGCGAAAAAATGTGCAATCAACATACTGAAGAATGCATCACAGTCCTTTAATAGCAGAATTGATCAAGCGGAAGAAAGAACTAGTGAGCTTAAAGACAGGCTACTTGAAAAGACTAGTCAGAGGAGACAAAAGAAAAAATAATAAAAAGCAGGATCTAGAAAATAGCCTCAAAAGGCCAAATCTGGCTGGGCACAGTGGCTCATGCCTGTAATCACAACACTCTGGGAGTCCGAGGTGGGTGAATCAGTTGAGGTCAGGAGTTCAAGACCAGACTGGCCAACATGATGAAACCCCATCTCTACTAAAAATACAAAAATTAGCTGGGTGTGGTGGCAGACGCCTGTAATCCCAGCTGCTTGGGAGGCTGAGGCAGGAGAATCACTTGAGCGCGGAAGGCAGAGGTTGCAGTGAGCTGAGATCGCACCACTGCACTCCAGCCTAGGCGACAAGAGCAAGACTCTGCCTCAAAAAAAAAACAACAACAACAACAACAAAAAACGGGGAAAATCTAAGAGTCACTGGCCTTAAAGAAGAGGTAGAGAAAGAGATAGAGGTAGAAAGTTTATCCAAAGGGATAATAACAGAACTTCCCAAACCTAGAGAAAAATATCAGTATCCAAGTAGGAGAAGGTTATAGAACACTAAGTAGATTTAACCCAAAGGAGACATTTAATAATCAAACTCCCAAAGGTTAAGGATAAAGAAAGGATCCTAAAAGCAGCAAGAGATTAAAAAAAACAAGTAAAATACAATGGAACTCCAATACATCTGGCGGCAAACTTTTCAGTGGACACCTTACAGGCCAGGAGAGAGTGGCATGGTACATCTAAAGTCATTTCTGACTGAAACAACTGAAGGAAAAAAATTTGAAGGGAAAAAAAAAAGGTTATTCTAGAATAGTATATCCAGCAAAAATACCCTTCAAACACGAAGGAGAAATACTTTCCTAAACAAACAAAAACTGAGCAATTTCATCAGCACCAGACCTGTCTTACAAGAAATGCTAAAGGAAGTTCTTCAGTCTGAAAGAAAAGGATGTTAATTAGCAATAAGAATGAGAGTGGCTAGTTCCTTATACAATCTACAGATGTTAAAAAAATAATAAGGAAATATTATGAACAACTTTATGACAATAAATGTGATAATTTAGATTGAATGGACTAATACTAAACCTTACTTAGGAAGAAGTAGGTTAACTAAATAGATCAGAGACTTTGATTTTGTAGTTAAAAACCTTCCCACAAAGAAACTTCAGCCCCAAATAGATACACGATGAGCTCTACTAAATATTTAAGGAAAAAATAATACCCATTGTACACAAAGTCTTTCAGAAAAGTGAAGAAATACGTTTCAACTCATTATATGAGGTCATCATTACCCTGATACTAAAACCAGACATATTATAAAGAAAGAAAAATTCAGACCAATCTACCTAATGAACATAAATGCAAACATTCTAAACAAAATTTTAACAAAATGAATCCAACAATATATGAAAAGTATAATACATCATGACCAAATAGGATTTATCCTAGGAATGAAAGTTTGATTAAACAGTGAAAAATCAACCAATGTAATTCACCCTATTAGCAAACATTTTTAAAAGTTTGCTAAAAAGTAAAAACCATGTGATCATTTTAATAGCTGCAGAAAATGCACTGACAAAATCTAACATCCATTTCTAATAAAAACCCTCAACAAACTGGGAAAGGAAGGGAACTTTCTCAGCTAGATAAAAAGGTCACCTAGAAAAACCTACAGCTTACATCATACTTAATGGTGAAAGACTGAATGTCTTTCCCTAAGATCTGGAATAAGACAAGGATGTCTGCTTTCATCACTTCTATTAATTTTGTATTTGAAGGTCTAGTCAGTGCAAAAAGGGAAGAATAAGAAATAAAAGAATCCAGATTGGAAAGAAATAAACTTATCTTTATTTATAAACAACACTCGGTATGATTGTCAATGTAGGTAATCTGCTGGAATCTATTAAAAAGCTACTAATATTAGTAAATATATTTAGCAAGATTTCAGTCTATAAGATCAATATTTAAACATATTATCAGGCCAGGTGCAGTGGCTGAAGCCTATAGTCCCAGCACTTTGGGAGACTGAGGTGGGCAGATTGCTTGAGCCCAGCCTGGGCAACATGGTGAAACCCGGTCTCTACCAAAAGTACAAAAATTAGCCAGGCATGGTGGCAGATGCCTGTGGTCCCAACTACTTGGGAGATTGAGGTGGGAGGATCAGTGAAGCACCTCTACACTCCAGCCATGATTGCACCTTTGCACTCCAGCCTGGGTGACCCAGTGAGACTGTCTCAAAAAATAAAAATAAAATTATTTCTACTTACTAGCAATAAACCAAAAATTTCACATTTTAAAAAAAGATTATTTATAATAATGCCAAACATATGGAATATCTAGGAATACATCTGAAAAACTTGTTTATGAGTTGAAAGACTAAAAATGTTTAAGATGTCAGGTCTCACCAAATTGTTCTATAGATTCAATGCAATTCCTATCCAAATTCCTACAGGGTTTTGTGTTTTTTTTCCCTTGTAGAAATTCACAAGCTGATTTTAAACTTCGTATGGAAATGCAAAGGACCTAGAATAGTCAAAACAACTTGAAAAAGACACAGTTGAAAGGCTTACACTATCTAATTCCAAGACTTATCATAAAGCTACAGTAATCAAGACAATATGGTATTGGCATAAAGATAAACCAACAGACTAATGGCACAGAATAGAGGGTCCAGATATAGGCCAACACATATGTGGACAACTATGTTTGGATAGTTGCAAAGGCAATTCAGTGGAAAAAACACAGTCTTTTCAGCAAATGGTGCTGGAACAATTGGATCTCCATAAGCCAAAATAATAAACTTAGATCCAATCCTCACACCATATGCAAAAATTAACTCAAAATGGATCAGACACTTGCACACAAAACTTAAAACTATAAAATTTTTAGAGGTAAACACAGCAGAGTATCTTCATAAATTTGAATTAGACAAAGATTTCTTAACCATTATATCAAAATCATAGTCAATAAAAGAAAACATTGATAAATTGCACTTCATCAAAGTTTAAAACTTCTGCTTTTTGAAAGACATTGTTAAGAGAACAAAAAGCCTACTGAAATACTGAGGAAAAATATTTGCAAAGCATATATTTGATAAAGGATATATCAAGAAAAAAATTAAGAACTCTCACAACTCAAAAATAAGAAAACAATCCAATTATCCAATTTTTTAAAATGGGCAAAGTATTTGAATAGGCACTTTACCAAAGAAGGTATACAAAGGCAAACAAGCACATGAAAAAAAGTGCTCAACATCATCAGTAATTAGAGAGAAATGCAAGTTAAAACAACAAGGAGATACCACTATATACTTATTAGAATGGCTAACGTTTAAAAGTGTGGCCTTACTAAGCATTGGCAAAGATGTAGAGAAACTGGAACTCTCATACACTCCTGGGAATGTAAAATGGTACAATCACTTCTAAAAATGATTTCTCAGGAAGTTAAAATACACCTACCATATGACCCAACCATTCTAGTTGTTGGTTTTTACCCAAAAGAACTAAAAACATAGTCCACACAGAACTAAAAACATATGTCCATACATGAATGTGCGTAGCATCTTTATTTGTAATAGCCAAAAACTGGAAACAATCCAAATGTCCATTAACAGATGAATGAATAAGCAAATGATGGCATATTCACACCATGGAATACTACTCAACAATGAAAAAGTAATGAACTGTAAATACATGTTAATATAATAATACAAAACAATATTGCCAAGTGGAAAAAAAATATCTAAATATATGATTTTATTCATATAAATGTTTAGAAAATACAAATTAAACTATAGTGACAGCAACAAAATTAGTAGTTGCCGAGGGGGAGAGGATGGGAAGGGGCAGAAGAAAGGATTGACACAAAGGCCAAAGGAACTTTTGCAGGTGACAGATATGTTCGTTATCTTGATGGTGGTGATCATCTCACAGGTATCTAACTTATTCACTTGTATACTTTAAATATCTGCGGTTTGCTATATGCACATTCTATTTCAACAAAGCTGTCTTTTAAAAAAAAATCTCTTATTTCAAATCAATAGGATAGGTTAAGGTAGGACAGAGGTGCGGGTCATCAAGCATAGCTACATGGAAAGAAAAGGCAAGCCTGTCCCTGGAAGTATTGTAAACAAGATGCAATTTCTTTATGAAGCTTTCCTTCCTGCCTACAGGAGACCCCCTTCCTCCCTCCCTGGCATTCCATGGTGTTTCCTGCTTACCTGGTAGTCAGGGTTTGGCCTCTTATTCCCAACGTGAATCATCCTGGCAGTGACTTCTTCTCTTCTCTTTTTCTCTCTTTTCTTCTTCATGGAATCCATTCTTAACTGATCTGTCAGTTTGAAAAAGATATGATTTATGAATTCACAGAAATTTTTAAACCATGCACACACACAAATGACCACTGAAAGCAACTCATCATGTTATCTCTTTTAGCACTGTCCCCTTCAACTCTGGTGAGATTTGCATTTTGAAAGACACAACTGCTTTTATCCAAAATAAATGTTATAGGTGGAATTTTAGGCAGCACCAAGGAAGTACTTTGGGGCGTAGGGAATTTGCTGGCATCTCCTTCATACTTTAAATCAATCTTTGTTTAAATAATAGTCCGTGTGTCCTCTTCCCATTGGTTAAAATAAATTTATTCAGCATCTGAAAAAGGAGAATTTAACAGCTTTGGCTACTTTTTTTTCCTCATAAATATACATGACTTTGCATTTTTAGTTTCCAGATGGGACTGGAATCCACAAGGTCAAAATACCAGAAGAAATGCCTCTCCAGCTTTTACAAAGCAAAAAGTTCTGAAAATCTCATCTCCTGCGGGTTGGTCCCAGGAGAATGCTAACCTAATTTTCAGACAGTGAATTAAGTCCTGGATATGAGTTCTATAAAGTATCTGAAGTGTTTCTAAGACACCCCAAATTCTCAGAGGCCATGGGCCCAGAGAGAGGGATATAGTTCAAAGATGCCAATTTTACTTCTAGGACTTAAGCAATCAGTTTAAGGTTTTTTGTGTTTTGTTTTTGGTTTTTTGTTTTTGGGTTTTGTTTTTTGTTCATTTTTTGGTTTAGTTTTTTGTTTTTGTTTTTGGTTTGTTTTTGTTTTTGTTTTTTTTTTGTTTTTTTTTTGTTTTGAGACAGGGTCTCTCTCTGATGCCCAGACTGGAATGCAGTGGTGTGAACATAGCTTACTGCAGCCTCAACCTCCCAGGCTCAAGTGATCCTCCTACCTTAGCCTCCTGAGTAGCTGGGACCACAGGTGTATGCCACCCTTCCTGGCTAATTATTGTTATTATTATTGTTGTTATTATTTTGTAGGGACAGGGCCTCGCTGTGTTGCCCAGGCTAGAGTGCAATAGCACTATCATAGCTCACTGCAGCCTCAACCTTCTTAGGCTCAAGCAATCCTCCCACCTCAGCCTCCCGAGTAGCTGGGACTACAGGTACACACCACCAAGCCCAGTTAAGTTGTGGGGGTTTTCTTAGAGATGGGTTCTCTCCCTGTTGCCCAAGCTGGTCTCAAACTCCTAGGTTCAAGCTATCCTCTCGCCTTGACCTTCCAAAGTGTTGGAATTACAGACATGAGCCATGGCACCTGGCCAACAAACAGTTTAAATATATTTACCATAGGGCTGTTATGTGCCAAGCCCTTTGTTAGGCGATGGGAACACAGCCGTGAATGACTGTCACCCTCCCTGGCCTTAGTAAGTTTAGAGTTGGACGAGAAGACACACCTACAACAGCAGTCTCAAGTTGTGTTAGAGATTGTCATGACCATCTAGGTGTGGGTACCTAACCCAGGCGGGAGCATCAGAGAAGGCTTCCTGGAGGAGATAATATTTGAGACTTAAAAGATGACCAAGCAAAGAGAAAGCAGAAGAGGGTTTCAAGCTTAGGGAGAAGGAGAACCCATGTTATATTTGAAAATCTTAGAGATGAACAGTACAAATGAGATAGACCAAGAAGAGAGAAACTAATTCAACATGAGGCTGAGGAGGTGAGCAGGAGCTAAATTTTGCAGGGTTTTATAAAACTGGTAAAGAATTTTGGCTTTTAACCTAGGAACCATGACAAGATTGCAAAGATTTGAGTAACAAAGCATGGTGATCAGATGTGCATTTCAGATTCAGAATCCAGCAGTTTACTTGAAGTCACTGCATCATCATTTCGCTGTGGTGTTTCAGAGTGGGGATCCTGAGCTATGTCGCCTCGGCTCACACTCTGCCTCTCTTCTCTATTAGCTCTGCAAGTAAGCGAACCTCTCTGAGCCTCAGTTTCTCATCTAGAAAAGACAGCAATGATGGTACCCTCCTCATAGGGCTGTTACAAGCATTAAGTCTGTTAGCAATTTGCAATTGTAAAGTATTTGCAATTGTCCTTGTCATATAGAAAAGGCTCAAAAATTTATCTCCATTTGTACTTAGGTAGCTCTTAAAAATCTCAAACATAGCATGTCTATGACTGAGTTATTTTTTAGCTGACTCCATGTCACCTAATATTTATGGGAGCCAGAATCCCAAATAATCACATTATTGAAATAATTTCAAAGGCAATAGTACAAAGAAAATAAAGATAAACCAGAAACTGATGAAATTGTGTATAGAATTAAAACCAGAAGCTGATTTCTTAATGGCTCATAAAATTGAAAAATCTCTAGAAAGATTCCTAGGAAAGGCCGGGCGCGGTGGCTCAAGCCTGTAATCCCAGCACTTTGGGAGGCCGAGACGGGCGGATCACGAGGTCAGGAGATCGAGACCATCCTGGCTAACAAGGTGAAACCCCGTCTCTACTAAAAAATACAAAAAACTAGCCGGGCGAAGTGGCGGGCGCCTGTGGTCCCAGCTACTCGGGAGGCTGAGGCAGGAGAATGGCGTGAACCCGGGAGGCGGAGCTTGCAGTGAGCTGAGATCCGGCCACCGCACTCCAGCCTGGGCGACAGAGCCAGACTCAGTCTCAAAAAAAAAAAAAAAAAAAAAAAAAAAAAAGAAAAAAGAAAGATTCCTAGGAAAAGAAAATGCAAAATAAACAACATTAGGAATAAAAAGGGAAATATTAATCTAGATGATGCAATCATTTAAAAAATAAAGAGAATATTATGAACGACTTTGTACCAATACACTTGAAAATTTAGATGAGATGAGTAAATACTTAGAAAAATATAACACCAAAACTGACTCAGGAAGAAATAAAAAATATGAATGTCCTAAAACAATTAAGGAAATTTAATCCATCTTTTAAATCCCACAAAGAAAACTTGAGCTCCATATGGCTTCCTAGCTTTTAATATTTATTTATTCTACCAAATAAATTTAAATACAAATTGAAAAACTGGCCAGGCACATTGGCTCACATCTGTAATCCCAGCACTTTGGGAGGCCGAGGCAGGCAGATGATTTTAGGTCAGGAGTTCGAGACCAGCCCAGCCAACATGGTAAAACCCCATCTCTACTAAAAATACAAAAATTAGTCAGGCATGGTGGTGCACACCTATAATCCCAACTTCTAGGGAGGCTGAGGCAGGAGAATTGCTTGAACTCAGGAAGCAGTGGTTGCAGTGAGCCAAGATCGTGCCACTGCCTTCCAGCCTGGGTGACAGAGCGAGACTCCATCTCAAAAAAAAAAAGAAAAAAGAAACACAATCTTATGCAAGCTATAGCCAAATGTAGAAAAAACAGAACACTACCCTATGTGTAATATAAGGCTAATATAATCTTAATATCAATACCAGACAGGGAAAATACAAGAAAATAAAATTATAAGGGAATCTCTCTCATGAACAAAGATTTAAAAAAAAATAAACAAAATATTAGAAAAATCAAATCCAGAAAAGTAGAAAAATAAGGCTACCACATAAACAAGTTTGGTTTTATCCCAAAAATGCAATTCTGGGTTGACACTTGTTTTCTTTCAGCACGTTAACAATGTTGTGCCACTTCTTCCTTGCGCCTATGCTCTCTAATGAAAAATCCATAGCCATCTGAGTTATTTCCCACTATCAGTAATGTGCTGTTTTTCTTGACGCTTTTAAGATTTTTATCCCTTGTCTTCAGTTCTCAGCAGTTTGACTATGACGTATTCAGACATAGGTTTCTTTGGTTAATTTTGTTTGAGGTTAACTGAGCTTTTTGAATCTGAAGTTTATGTCTTTGGACAAATTTAAGAAGTTTTCAGACATTATTTTTTCAAATATTTTTTTCTGCATTCTTATACTGTAGAACTCTGACACCACAAATGTTAGACTTTTTGGTGTTGTCCCACAGGACTATGAGGCTCTGTCAATTTTTTTCTCTATATAGTTTATATTAGATAACGTCTATTTCTCTATCTGCAAGTTCACTGATTCTTTCTTTTGTCATCTTGAGTCTACTATTAAATCTACCCAGTGAAGTTTTCATTTTACTTATAATATTTTTTAGTTCTAAAACATCAATTAAAAAAATATATTTTTTATTTATTTGTGGAGACATTCTATCTTTCCATTTGTTAAAAAAAATGTTTTCCTTGAGTTCTTGGAGCATATAATATGATCCAATAAGTAATAGCTACTTTAAAGTTCTTGTCAGATAATTTCAACATCTGTGTCATTTTTGAATTAGTGTCTGTTGATTGTCTTTTGTGATAGAAATTGAGATTTGTCTGATTGGTTTTGTTTGTTTGTTTTGAAACAGTCTCTTGCTCTGTCCCCCAGGCTGAGTGAAGTGGCACCATCACAGTTCACTGCAGCCTCGACCTCCTGGGCTCCAGTGATCCTCCCACCTCAGCCTCCCGAGTAGCGGGGACCACAGGCATGAGCCAACATGCCTAGCTAATTTTTATATATTGCCTGATGGTTAGTATGCCAAATAATTTTTTATTGTATTCTGGACATTTTGCTTATTATGTTATCAGTCTCCAAGTCTTGTTTAAATCCCATGGAAAAAAATTTATATTTTTGTTTTGCCAGTCAATAGACCTCATTGCCTTTAGGCCTCAAGTTCTGACTATCTTTCCGTGGGATGTAATTCCAGTGTCAGTTCTATTTTCAAATCCTTTCCTGCACTGTTCATATCTGTCTGACATGTGTGCCAGTGACCAGTCTGAGACTTGGGTAGTGGCCTATCCAGTGGTTCACTTCTCAAGGTTCACTTCTCAAGTCTGTGGTATGCTGTTTAGGGTCAGGTCCACGTACGTACAACTTGAGGGTGAACCCAGGGGCTTTAGGCAGTTTCTTTCCCAAGCAGGAGCTCTCATGGTATCTCTGATATTTTTGATTCCCTGGAGTTCCCCTTTATGGTCTTCTGGCCAGAAAACTGGGGCTTTTTATTCCACTCTGCTGAATATTTCCCACAACTAATCCTATGACAGAGATCAAGTTGTGGAAAGATGGAGAGAAAAAGCAAAATAGAGGTTTACCTTACACTTTTGGGACCACCCCCCCCCCCCCAGTCTGAGAGGAAAGTTCCCCTCCCTCAGAGTTTTAGGTGTTTGCATGTCTCTGCTACCCTATTGCCGCTGTTACCATTGCAGGATTGTCTTGGGGTCAAGGTGCAACAAAATGGAGAAAACAAAGAGAAATAGGGGGTGAGTTTCAATACTTTAGGAGTCCCCATTCTTACTCTTCAAGCCAATACTAGAATGCTTCTCCTAAAGCTTGTTTTCATATATGGCTGCCCACTTATAGTTTGGGCTGCCTTGAGTAGTCTAGGCTGGGGGATAAGAGAGGTAAAAGAGGGGTGTAAAGTCATCAGTGATTATGTGATGCTTTGAATGTCTTATCTTTTTCCCTAATCTGCCTGCTATCACTCACTTTTCAGAGTCCTCATATCAGTTTCAACTATTCTGTGAAAGTCTTCAAGTAGCATTCAGTGGGAGAGACAAAGTACAATGTGTCTACTCCATCTTACCTAGAACTGGAACTCTGGCTGCTTTCACTTGCTCTTCACCATTCTCAGTGGTCCAAAATCATTTTCAACATTCTAGTTAGGTCTGTATTTCAGCCAACAAGGAGGAGGAAGGGATAAAGAAAGCATCCTTTCCATTTAAAAACACTTCCTAGAAATCTCACATAATGTTCCCACTTATTTCTTATCAGTCAGAATTTCATCAAAAGCTCTCAACAAACTGCAGAGCAAGCTTTATTCCAGCTAATGATTTGCCCAGTTAAGAAATGTTGGCTGCATTCACAATTGCTTCAAAGAAAATAAAATACCTAGGAATCCAACTTACAAGGGATGTGAAGGACCTCTTCAAGGAGAACTACAAACCACTGCTCAGTGAAATAAAAGAGGACACAAACAAATGGAAGAACATACCATGCTCATGGATAGGAAGAATCAATCTCGTGAAAATGGCCATACTGCCCAAGGTAATTTATAGATTCAATGCCATCCCCATCAAGCTACCAATGACTTTCTTCACAGAATTGGAAAAAACTACCTTAAAGTTCATATGGAACCAAAAAAGAGCACGCATTGCCAAGACAATCCTAAGTCAAAAGAACAAAGCTGGAGGCATCACGCTACCTGACTTCAAACTATACTACAAGGCTACAGTAACCAAAACAGCATGGTACTGGTACCAAAACAGAGATATAGACCAATGGAATAGAACAGAGTCCTCAGAAATAATACCACACATCTACAGCCATCTGATCTTTGAAAAACCTGACAAAAACAAGAAATGGGGAAAGGATTCCCTATTTAATAAATGGTGCTGGGAAAATTGGCTAGCCATAAGTAGAAAGCTGAAACTGGATCCTTTCCTTACTCCTTGTACGAAAATTAATTCAAGATGGATTAGAGACTTAAATGTTAGACCTAATACCATAAAACCCTAGAAGAAAACCTAGGTAATACCATTCAGGACATAGGCATGGGCAAGGACTTCATGTCTAAAACACCAGAAGCAATGGCAACAAAAGCCAAAATTGACAAATGGGATCTAATTAAACTAAAGAGCTTCTGCACAGCAAAAGAAACTACCATCAGAGTGAACAGGCAAACTACAGAATGGGAGAAAATTTTTGCAATCTACTCATCTGACAAAGGGCTAATATCCAGAACCTACAAAGAACTCAAACAAATTTACAAGAAAAAAACAAACAACCCCATCAAAAAGTGGGCAAGGGATATGAACAGACATTTCTCAAAAGAAGACATGCATACAGCCAACAGACACATGAAAAAATGCTCGTCATCACTGGCCATCAGAGAAATGCAAATCAAAACCACAATGAGATACCATCTCACACCAGTTAGAATGGCAATCATTAAAAAGTCAGAAAACAACAGGTGCTAGAGAGGATGTGGAGAAATAGGAACACTTTTACACTGTTGGTGGGACTGTAAACTAGTTCAACCATTATGGAAAACAGTATGGCGATTCCTCAAGGATCTACAACTAGAAGTACCATATGACCCAGCCATCCCATTACTGGGTATATACCCAAAGGATTATAAATCATGCTGCTATAAAGACACATGCACACGTATGTTCACTGCGGCACTATTTACAATAGCAAAGACTTGGAATCAACCCAAATGTCCATCAGTGACAGACTGGATTAAGAAAATGTGGCACATATATACCATGGAATACTATGCAGCCATAAAAAAGGATGAGTTTGTGTCCTTTGTAGGGACCTGGATGCAGCTGGAAACCATCATTCTCAGCAAACTATCACAAGAACAGAAAACCAAACACAGCATGTTCTCACTCATAGGTGGGAACTGAACAATGAGATCACTTGGACTCGGGAAGGGGAACATCACACACCGGGGCCTATTATGGGGGGGAGGAGGGGGAGGGATTGCATTGGGAGTTATACCTGATGTAAAGGACGAGTTGATGGGTGCTGATGAGTTGATGGGTGCAGTACACCAACATGGCACAAGTATGTAACAAACCTGCATGTTATGCACATGTACCCTAGAACTTAAAGTATAATAATAATAAAAAAAGCAAACAAACAAACAAACAAACAAAAAAAGAAATGTTGGCTGCATTAAGGAAGAAGAGGATTAATAAATAGGGGAATAAGTAGTAGCCTCTGTCACAGGTTTCTGGGGGCTTTTGGTTTATTTATTTTTGAGATAGTCTCATTCTGTTGCCCAGGCTGGAGTGCGGTGGTACGATCTTGGCTCACTGCAACCTCTGCCTCCCCGGTTCAAGCGATTGTCCTGCCTCAGTCGCCTGAGCAGCTTGGACTACAGGTGTGTGACACCACACCCGGCAATTTTTGTATTTTTAGTAGAGATGAGGTTTCACCATGTTGGCCAGGCTGGTCTCGAACTCCTGACCTCAGGTGATCCACCCGCCTCAGCCTCACAAAGTGCTGGGATTACAGGGTTTGTGGTTTTAGATCTTTCCAATTTCTTGCTCTAACCCTCACCCCTTAAAATGCCCAAAGTTTATCTAGAACTGAAATCAACCTAAATATATTATAGAAGATAGAGAATGATTATAGAACAATCCAGGCTGCTTTGCATTTTCCACTGATCTCCCTGCAGTATCCTGTGATGGACTTCAAGGCAGATGAGATTTGTGAAGCAGAGAATAGGAAAATTTCTACCACCCTCTCAACTATCCCTCATAGGCTTTAATCTATCGGTAGATATCTTTGAATTATATCCGAGTTTGATTAGAAGAGCATGGCATATACTGACTCTTTAACAACTCTCTTTCCTTTATATCTCCTTGCAGCCTCTCTCTCTGGTTTTCTACCTTTCTGAGACCCTCAATCTGGGATAATTGGCCAGATTTTTGGCATTCAGCTGGCTCTGAGGAGACTTGGGAAGAAATAGCCGTTACTCTTTTTTCAATGAGTAAGAGGCCATTAAGATCAGAGAAAGGAATTGATAGGAAGAAATACAGTGTACAAGAAGAATAATTGAAAAACACAGGAGAAAAAAATAAGAGACTGTTTATGAGAGAGATTAAACTACCTATTTAGGCAGAGATTCCCTCTAAAAGATCGATACTTCTGCCTCTAGGATCCATGAATGGGGTTATATGTGTGTGTGTGTAATTTTTTCAGGAAAATAAAAAATGACTCAGTATGTAGGTAGTGCAATGTGTGTTATTAATTGTTAGAAGTACAATCATGTTAAGTTTGGCACTGGTCTAGTTCTGGCCTCCTTCAATGAGATCTTTGATGGTCTACTATTGCCAACCTGTACTTAACTTGGTGCCTGTGACAAACCTATCCTCACGCTTTCCACCTTTTCCTGTAATCTGGACCTGAGTTTTGTTAAGTTCTACGTTATTCATCACATTTCACTTATGTCAATCTTCTCTCCTTGCCTCAGAAAGCTGGAAACTTTTTGAAGGCAGGGTGTATGCATGTCCCTATTCAAAACTGGGCTGGCTGCACGTCAGAGGATAAAGCTTCCGCATAGCCACCTGTGCCTGGGAAGGAGATCAGTATCTCCTGTGAAGCCAGTCTTAGTCCAATTATCTAACCTAGAATTTCTAGACTTCAGTTTTGAAAAATCCCTGGAGCACTAGTTCTCAGCCTTGGCTGCACATTAAAATCACTGAGGCTGATGTAATTGTTACATCAGGAACTTTGGGGGTTGGATCCAGATATGAATGATTTGTAAAGTTCCTAGGTAGTAGTGGTGCAGTGATAATGTTTAATAGCTAGCTCTCCAAAAGAAAAAAATCTGTATGCTCATACATATATAAGTTTATTATAAATTTTTGAGATATAAAAGATGTGTTGCACACAATTTGCCTATAAAAGTAAAATAGGCCGGGCGCGTTGGCTCACATCTGTAATCCCAGCATTTTGGGAGGCCAAGGCAGGCGGATCATGAGGTCAAGAGATCAAGACCATCCTGGCCAACATGGTGAAACCCTGTCTCTACTAAAAATACAAAAAAAAAAATTAGCCAGGCATGGTGGCGCACACCTGTAGTCCCAGCTACTTGGGAGGCTGAGGAAGGAGAATCACCTGAACCCAGAGGTGGAGGTTGCAGTGAGCTGAAATTGTACCACTGTACCCCAGCTTGTGTGACACAGCGAGACTCCATCTCAAAAAAAAGTAAAATATATAATACTCTTTATTATAGATGCCATTTAGCCAAAGATTCTCACAGAATGCCATCACTGATTTTTACTAAACTCTTACACCCATAAAGCACATCTGCAAATAAGTGAGTGTAGTTCAGACATAACTGTTGGCTGATATTTTCATTTGCATTAATGAGGAAAATGAAAGTGAAACATGTAAAACTATGTTAGAATTTTTTATCATTAATAACAGGAGTAACTCTTTGCTGAAGCAAATAATGATTTTGAATACTAGAGGACTATTTTCTCAACTTTTTGTGCTTTTCACAAGGTAATGGTTACAGGCAAGGCATACTTTTAGTTTAATCTGCATTATTTATATTTTTTCATAACTTTCTTAAGCCCAGACAATCAACGAGATGATAAATCTGGCCTTAGTTGTAGTATTTGCCCATTTCCATGGTGTAAATACTCCCACCATGGTCAATTTTAAGTTAACGATGTGACATCACTGAGCACAGGAAATGGAAACAGATGAGCAGTTGCGTACCATTAGATAGTGTTTCTACCACACACATACAGTAGATATAAGTACATAATCTCAAGAGCATAGATAAGCATAAAATAATCAGGAAGTAATGAGTTTTGAGTATGTATTACTTGTTTTTAAAATAATTTAATCATACATGTATATACTTTTTTTTTTTTTTTTGAGACGGAGTCTCGCTCTGCCGCCCAGGCTGGAGTGCAGTGGCCGGATCTCAGCTCACTGCAAGCTCCGCCTCCCGGGTTCACGCCATTCTCCGGCCTCAGCCTCCCGATGGGACTACAGGCGCTGCCACCTCGCCCGGCTATTTTTTGTATTTCTTAGTAGAGACGGGGTTTCACCGGGTTAGCCAGGATGGTCTCGATCTCCTGACCTCGTGATCCGCCCATCTCGGCCTCCCAAAGTGCTGGGATTACAGGCTTGAGCCACCGTGCCCGGCCACATGTATATACTTTTTAATAATGGTGAGTTCAACCATTGGTTCACAAAATTTCTGAAAATTTCAGAATGGTTTTCATGAGCTAATATGAACCAGCTCTAAAATATCACTTCTTCCAGATGAGTCCAGTGGGCCACTAGGACTTGAAACCCTACCACAGAAGAAAACAGGATGAGATTCTGTCGCTTTGAGGCCTGAAACCACAGGACGATATCCGTGACTTCCTCACTTCAGGGATGGTTCAGTTTTACTCCCCTGCTCTTTCTATTTGGTCTTAAGATAGAAAAGTCAAGTTTGAGCCTCTGTGAGTATCCAAAGGGACAAGTACCACAATGGGGGTATCTGCTATAAGAATTACCTTTATTTTGGTCATCCAGGAACAGTGGTGAGAGTGTTCAGTGTCTTTTGCCCAGAGCTGTCTGCTCCCCACAGTGGGAGGAAAGGGGAGGCTCACCAGGAGCTACAGAAACTATTCTGCTAGCTGAGCAAGCCACTCTATCCCAAGGGGCCCTCTCCCTATCAACTTAAACAATGATTCCTTGAGCTTGTCCCTTCTCCAGAGGAAGGTGACACTCTTTCCACAGATGCCTATTTTCCCAATACTGGTGTCGTGAAGGGCACTGGGCAGAGTCCCCAAAGCTGCATTCTAAGCCTCTGTCATTTCTCACCATTATAGTGGACAACTCCTTGTCTATGTATAGGATGGAATAATACCTGCTCTGCCTGCTTCTCAGAGTTGCTGAAAGGCTACAAATCAATAGTATATTTGCAAATGATCAAGAAATACAAAGTTTTACATCTCTTTATAAGGTGCCATGACTATCACTGGCTCTCCCCATCATTTTTGAGAGGGGGGCTCATCCAGTAATTAAATGTGGGCTTTGTAATTTTTTTTTTTTCATTTTATGTTTTACTATGACTTATTTAAAAGAAGTCCCCAACTGAAGATCATTTGGGTTGCTTCTAGTCCTTTGCTCTTACAAACAACACTAAAATGAGTGTCTTCAGAGATGTACTTTTCCATATATATACACACATACACACACATATATATGTGTGTGTATATATATACATAAGCATAAAATTTCTGGGCCAAATAGAATGGGCATTTAAAATTCTCATAGATATTGCCAAGATGAGTTTCAAAGAGGATACACTAGCTTACATATCCCTCAACAAATACGCCATTGCTTGTTTCTTGCATTCCTTTTACTGTGATGGCTTTAAAATTTTACACCCCATTCATCATATTAATTTTTTTGTGTGAACTCCCTATGCATGCCATTTGCCAATGTCTTTTGAATTACTGGAATTTTTCTTACAGGTTTGTAATGGCATATTAGTTCATATTAAAGTTAATCCTTTGTTAAAAAGAAAGGGCATGCACTTTAGAGTTAGGTAAAGATTCAAATCTAAGGTCTTTCACTTGTTAGCCCCTAGGAAATACTCAATGAGCATTTATTAAGGGAATAACTATGTTTTGGGTGGCAAGTTATACAATCTCTCAGAGCCTCTGTTTCTTCAATAGACAATGGGGGATGATTAAATCCTTCTTTCAGGATTTTTATGAGAATTAAATAACATATAAGGGATTTAATAAATATTCAGAAACAATAATAATGACTACCCCTACCTTTCTGAACCCCCCTCAGGCCTGTCTAGAGCGAGTTTCTAGAATCAGCCTCCAATTCTATAGCAGCCTCCAATGAGATCCAGAAACAAATTAGACCTTTTGCATCTGACTTGCCACCTGGAGGTCAGAAGCCGCCACAAGCTTCCCTCCGCCTTCAAAGCTGCTGGGGGAATTACTGACTACAGATGAAATCTGCTCTGGCCAGTTCATCTCCTGCAGCCCTGAGACCTCTGCTTCACAGTCCATTTCCTCATAATTTTTTACTTGCAAACGCAAGATGATTCTGCATGCTAATTGCTAAGGCCCTTGCGCTTTAAGTTAATCAAGTTAATAACAGAGACTGCAGTTCACTTCATCAATCTTGTTGTTTATCCCATGGTGTAAGTATATTAAAAATGTGATTTCCTCTGCTCTTCAAGACCTTCGAGGGTTTAATTTTTTTTTAACATGCTTCACAGTAAATTATGAGGGTTTAATTACATCCACTATTTTGTTTCCCTTTTCCCCAGCGTTCCCCTATTTTTATGTATGTGTGGTTTTTGTGTTTTGTTTACTCATTGTTTGCTACCTTTTCCCACTCTCGCAATAACTGCTATCCCCAAGCATTTGAAAGACTTTGCACTTCCTTGAACTCAAGATTTCAGCCATTTAAGCATGAATCTCATTCACTTACTATAGGATTAGCTCCTGGAAGGTTGAAGGGCTCTCCTGGAATCCAGGCGGGAGGCAGCCTCATCCACTTGGTGGCCCTTCTAGTTTGAAACAATTCTCCTTCTGTCGAATCCAAGCCTGCCTCCCTATAATTTGAGCCCATGTGTCCTAGTTTTTCCCACAGTGACAACACTGCCTCTTACAAAATAGCATTTCTCACCATTTTCTTAAAAAAGAACTACCTGGCTGCTTGTTTAAAAAACAGAACAAACAAAATATTCTCTAGTCCTACTTTATGCCCAACAAATCAAATACAGGGAAAGGCCTGGGATTCCTTTTCCTTCTTCTTCTTCTTTTTTTTTTTTTTTTTTTTTTTTGAGATAGAGTCTCACTCTGTCACCCACGCTGGAGTGCAGTGGTGCAATCTCGGCTCACTGCAACCTCTGCCTCCAGGCTTCAAGTGATCCGCCTGCCTCAGCCTCCCAAGTAGCTGGGATTACAACAGCCCACCACCATGCCTAATTTTTTTTTTTGTATTTTTAGTAGAGATACGGTTTCACCATGTTGGCCAACCTGGTCTCAAACTCCCCACTTCAGGTGATCCACCCACCTTGGCCTCCCAAAGTGCTGGGATTACAGGCATGAGCCACGCGCCTGGCCAGGATTCCCTATTTTTAACAAGCTCCTTAGATGATTCTTGTGGTGAAAATGCTTTTCCACAAGATTAATCTTCCTACATTTGAAGGCTATTACTATTCATCCCCAAACTTTTCCTTTTTCAAAATAAAATATTTCTTGTTCCTATATCCAACCCTTCTAAGAAATGGTCTCCAGATTCTTTTCCAACCTATATTTGTTCTCCACTGTAAACAACAGACCCTATCAAGTTCCCCGTTAAAATATGACTCCCATGTGTGAAAACAATCTTCATTTATTCATTCAATAATATGCTCATTGTTTTAACACACATCTCTTAGTACCTATTATGAACAGGCATTGTGTTAGGTATTGAAGTTAAAGGAAGAACAACATAATTACTGTTCCTGCACTGTACTTCTAAAACATAAAAAGAAAGAAAGAAAAGAGAAGAAGGAGGGAGGAAGGAAGGAAGAAAGGAAGGAAGGAAGAAGGGAAGGAAGGAGGGAGGGAAGGAGGGAAGGAAAAAAGAAGGGAAGGAAGGAGGGAGGGAGGGAGTAACAAGGAAAGAAAAGAGGAAATGTAGGAAAGGGGGAGAGAAGGAGGGAAGAAGAGAAAGAGAAAGATAAATAAATTTTAAGTGCTGTGAAAGAAGCAAGCAAGGGTCCAGGAGAGAGTAGGCAGGGAAGGCATCTCAGAAAATATGTTATTTACAGGTGCTGCAGAGGATGTGGAGAAATAGGAACACTTTTACACTGTTGGTGGGACTGTAAACTAGTTCAACCATTGTGGAGGACAGTGTGGCAATTCCTCAAGGATCTAGAACTAGAAATACCATTTGACTCAGCCATCCCATTACTGGGTATATACACAAAGGATTATAAATCATGCTGCTATAAAGACACATGCACACATATGTTTATTGCAGCACTATTCACAATAGCAAAGACTTGGAACCAACCCAAATGTCCATCAGTGGCAGACTGGATAAAGAAAATGTGGCACATATACACCATGGAATACTATGCAGCCATAAAAAAGGATGAGTTCATGTCCTTTGTAGGGACATGGATGCAGCTAGAAACCATCATTCTCAGCAAACTATTGCAAGAACAGAAAACCAAACACCGCATGTTCTCACTCATAGGTGGGAATTGAACAATGAGAACACTTGGACACAGGAAGGGGAACATGACACACTGGGGCCTGTTGTGGGGTTGGGCGCAGGGGAGGGATAGCATTAGGAGATATACCTAATGTAAATGATGAGTTAATAGGTGCAGCACACCAACATGGCACATGTATACATATGTAACAAACCTGCATGTTGTGCACATGTACCCTAGAACTTAAAGTATAATAATAAAAAAAAATGACCTCCAACTGAAAGTGAAAATAAATAAATAAATAAATAAAGTATCGCTTGTAAAAAAAAAAAAAAAGAAAAGAAAATGTGTTATTTAAGCTCAGTACTATAGAATGAGACAGACCTAACAATGTAAAGAATTCTGGGACCACAGCAGGCAGGACAAAAGTAATGTTTAATGGACAAAGACCCTAAAGTGGGCAGGAACCTGGAATATTCTAAAGGCCCCAAGAAAGCCAGTGTGGCTGCAGCATGTTGTACATGAGATAGATTTAAGGTGAGGTTGGAGAGATAAACAGAGACTAGACCATCACATGAGACTTATTAGTACTGGGAAGAAATTTAGATTTTATTCTATATTAAGTATGAAGTTACCAAAGGATTTTAAGCTGGGAATGACATGATCTGGTTTTTATTTTAAGAAGGTCATTCTTCAGAATGTCTGATATAAACACTGTTATGCAAATCAGCATCTTTTTCCTTCTCCTGAAAATTATACAGAAGCAATAAAAAGAATTTTTTAAAAAACCACAAACTCAAATTTCAGCTATACTAGGAGATAAATACAGTTCACAGGCTTCAAAATAAGCTAAAAGGGTCAGGTATACTGGCTCACGCCTGTAATCCCAGCACTTTGGTAGGCTGAGGTGGGCGGATCACCTGAGGTCAGAAGTTTGAGACCAACCTGGCCAATATGGTGAAACCCCGTCTCTACTAAAAATACAAAAATTAGCCGGGTGTGGTGGTAAGTGCCTGTAATCCCAGTTACTTGGGAGGCTAAGGCAGGAGAATCACCTTAACCAGGGAGGCAGAGGTTGTAGTGAGCCAAGATCACATCACTGCACTCCAACCTGGGCAACAGAGTGAGACTCCATCTCAAAAAAAAAAAAAAGCTAAAAAAGTGTGTATATATAATCTACACATATATATAAATATACATATATGTATATATACACATATATATGTGAATATATATACATATATACATATGCTAAAAGGTGCCACAAAGCAGTTAACAACAGACAGAAAGTAAAGACAAGAAATACAGAGATTTGCAAGAGAGTTCAATGGTGTCAGATCTAAGTGCCATAAAATGCTCTTCTTGCAAGGAAGGGGCTAAAAACTCTATCTCTTGTTTACAATAATGATTGTAATTTTACAACAATAGTTGCTAATTTTTGTACAGAAACTGGGATAAGCAAGGCTAGAGATGACCTCCCAGGTCTGGTTTGGTCAGAGAAACAGTGGAAATGGATGACACAAAGAATCACCCAGATGAGCCATATTTGCAGATAGCAAAGAGCCTTTGGTTTATAAAGCCTGAAAGTTCCTGCTGTTCTGTCCCAGAGGAATCTCCTGCAAACAGCTTCCACAAAAATGCATATCATTCAAAGGTAAGTAATAATAAGGAAACTAGCCAGGTGCAGTGGCTCACACCTGTAATCCCAGCACTTTGGGAGACCAAGGTAGGGAGATCACCTGAAGTCAGGAGTTTGAGACCAGCAACATGGTGAAACCCCATCTCTACTAAAAAACACAAAAAATTAGCCAGCGTGGTGGCACACACCTGTAGTCCCAGCTACTTGAGAGGCTGAGGCAGGAGAATCACTTGAACCTGGGAGGCGGAGGTTGTAGTGAGCAGAGATTGCTCCATTGTCCTGCAGCTTGGGCGACACAGCCAGACTCTGTCTCAAAAAAAAATAAAACAAAAATAAAGAAAGAAACTAACAGAATACTGATACAAAGATACCATAAGAAAAAAAAAAAAAGATGAAAAAGAGCAGTAAAACTTGCCAACAGATAAAATCACTATGGGAAAATGTTACAATGAAATAGATGGAAATCATGAGAAAATATTTTGTTAAGAATTAAAATAACTAATGAAGTAACTGCTTCCACAACGGAAAAGAACAGAAGGCTGATGTAGGAGGATCACTTGAGTCCAGAAGTTCAGTACCGGCCTCAGAAACATAGCAAAACCCCATCTCTACAAAAAATGAAAAATTAAAAATTAGCCGGGTGTGATGGTACACACCTGTAATCCCAGCCACTCAGGAGGCTGAGGTGGGAGAATTGCTTGAGCCCAGGATGGCGAGGCTGCAGTGAACCAAGATCACACCACTACACTCCAATCTGGGTGATAGAGTGAGGAGGGGAGGGGAGGGGAGAAGAGGGGAGGGGAGGGGAGGGGAGAAGAAAGGAAAGGAAAGAAAAGGGAGGGAGGGAGGGAGGGAGGAAGGAAGGAAGGAAAGAAGAAAGGAAGGAAGGAAGAAAGAAAACAAATGTAAGAAATAGAGATGAAGAGACTTCAGGGGCAGGTAAAGTTTGAGCTAGTGAAACTTGGGAAAATATCAGCGGGGAAAAAAGCAAAATTTGAAAGGAGCACAGGGAACACAGGCATTTGAGAAAAACATAATAGGGGAAAGGACTCCCTGTTCAATAAATAGTGCTGAGATAACTGACCAGCGATATGCAGAAGATTAAAACTGGGCCCCTTCCTTATACCACATACAAAAATCAAGTCAAGATGGATTAAAGACTTAAATGTAAAGCCCCAAACTATGAAAACCTTGAAGAAAATCTAGGCAATACCATTCTGGATATAGATATAGGCAAAGATTTCATGAGGAAGATGCCAAAAGCGTCTTCATGACAAAAGCAAAAATTGACACATGGCATCTAATTAAACTTAAGAGCTTCTGCACTGCAAAAGAAACTATCAACAAAGTAAACAGACAACCTACAGAATGGGAGAAAATATTTGCAAACTAAGCATCTGACAAAGGCCTAATATCCAGCATCTAAAAGAAACAAATTTACAAGGAAAAAAAAAAACAATTAAAAAACAGGCAAAGAACATGAAGAGACACTTTGCTAAAGAAGGCATACATACAACCAACAAGTATATGAAAATCAAGCTCAAAATCACTGATCATTACAGAAATGTAAACCCAAACCACAATGAGATACCATCTTAAACCAGTCAGAATGGCGGTTAGTGAAAAGCCAAAAAGTAGCAGATGCTGGCAAAGCTGCAGAGAAAAGGGAATGCTTATGCGCTACTGGTGAGAGTGTAAATTAGTTCAACCATTGTGGAAAGCAGTGTGGTGATTCCTCAAAGAGTTAAAAACAGAACCACCATTTGACTCAGCAATCCTATAACTGGGTATATACCCAAAGGAATATAAATCGTTCTGCCATAAAGACACATGCATGCAATGTTCACTGCAGCAGTCTTCAGAATAGCAAAGACATGGAATCAACCTAAATGCCCATCAATGGTAGACTGGATAAAGAAAATGTGGTACATATATGCCATGGAATACTATGTAGCCATAAAAATAATGAGTTTATGTCCTTTGCAGGAACATGGATGGAGCTGGAGGCCATTATCCTTAGTAAACTAACGCAGGAGCAGAAAACCAAATACCACATGTTTTCATGTTTAAGTGGGAGCTAAATGATGAGAACATGTGGACACAGAAAGGGAAACGACAGACACTGGGGCCTACTTAAGGGTAGAGGGTGAAAGGAGGGAGAGGATCAGAAAAAAAAAACTCTTGGATACTAGGCTTAGTACCTGCATGATAAAATAATCTGTACAACAAACCCCTGTGACATGAGTTTACCTACATAAGAAACCTGCACATGTACCCCTGAACCTAAATAAAAGTTTTAAAAAATCATAATAAGGACACTAAAGATAAAAATTGAAAGAGAATAAGATAAAATGGAAACAAAGGCATAACTAAAAAGGATTAGAGAGGCCGGGCGCGGTGGCTCAAGCCTGTAATCCCAGCACTTTGGGAGGCCGAGGCGGGCGGATCACGAGGTCAGGAGATCGAGACCATCCTGGCTAACATGGTGAAACCCCGTCTCTACTAAAAATACAAAAAACTAGCCGGGCGAGGTGGCGGGCGCCTGTAGTCCCAGCTACTCAGAGGCTGAGGCAGGAGAATGGCCTGAACCTGGGAGGCGGAGCTTGCAGTGAGCCGAGATCGCGCCACTGCACTCCAGCCTGGGTGACACAGCGCGAGACTCCGTCTCAAAAAAAAAAAAAAAAAAAGGATTAGAGAAAACAATGATAGACATAGAGAACATATGGAAGAAATTCAAAATACTTTTAATTGAAAGAAGAAATGAGAGTTAGGATGAGATAAATAAAAATAAAAAACTAAGAAAGGAGAAAGAGGGTGGGCACGGTGGCTCATGCCTGTAATCCTAGCACTTTGGGAGGCTGAGGCGGGCGGATCACCTGAGGTCGGGAGTTCGAGACCAGCCTGACCAACATGGAGAAACCCTGTCTCTACCAAAAATACAAAATTAGCTGGGCGTGGTGGCACATGCCTGTAATCCCAGCTACTCAGGAGACTGAGGCAGGAGAATCACTTGAACCCGGGAGGCGGAGGTTGCAGTGAGCTGAGATTGCACCATTGCACTCAAGTCTGGGCAATGAGAGCAAAAAAAAAAAAAAAAAAAAACTCTGTCTCAAAAAAAAAAAAAAAAGGAAAGAAAGAAAGAAGAAAGAAAACCAAGAGAATGAAATGGAAGAATATTTAAAGGTAAAATTCAGAAGATCACTTCTGAATCTTAAATTTGTGTATTGAAATGGCACACCTTATGTCAGAGACAATGCTACTGAATGGAATGTTAAATGTAATTATTCCTGACAATGTAAAAATTACGCAATGGAGAATGAGAAAGAGGGAAAGCAGTTAAGGGGACAATTAGGTTTACAGATGGCTTCATCTGTAAAAAAGGGACTCAAAGATATTATTCAAAATTTAACAAGTAATAGACATATAAGCATATGTAACAGTTCAAAAGAAATGTTAAGAAAGAGAACCTCAACAAAAGTCAAGGGATAAAGAAGTGGTGGCTCATGCCTGTAATCCCAGCACTTTGGGATGCCAAAGCTTGGGTGACATAGCAAGACCCCGGCTCTACAAAAAAAAATTTAAAAATTAGCGGGCATGGTGGTGCATGCTTGTGGTTCTAGCTACTGCTACTTGGGATGCTGAGGTAGAAGGATCACTTGAGGTGGGAGGTAGAGGCTGCAGTGAGCCACGGTCATGCCACTATACTCCAGCCTGGGCAACAGAGAAAAAAAAAAAGGAAAAGGAAGGGGAGGAGAAATAAAAGGAAGCATGGTAATGTTATCACTTCTCATGTTAAGGAATTAGTAGGTATTTTTGAAATAAATAAAGAACTAAGGGCATTCAATAAAATAAAAATTATGAATTATTTTTTATGAACAAAACAAAAATAGATAGTTTTCTAAATGTCAGAAGTACTAGACAGAACTGATGTAAAGAAAAAAAAACATACAGCAAAAAGACTTTTCTAAATATAGAAAATATTACATAAATTAGAAAGTCAGAACTAAGCCCAACATATCTGTCACATCAGTAATATAAATGGCTTAATTTATTTATTAAAATAAAAAGATGTTCAGATTGGATCACTAAACAAAATCTACCTCTATGCAACAATCAGAATACACACCTGAAAAAATATATGTAGCAAGGTTGGAAATGGAAGTTTGTGCTAAGATATACTAAGCAGACGCAAACAAACAAAAAAAAAGCAGAGGTCATCATCTTAAATACAAAGTAAGCTAGAATAAGAGCCAAAAAGCATTAAGTGGACCAAAGAATAAATAAGATATAGAATACCTAAATAATTGATAAGGTACATTTGAATTAATATACATGAAACTGTGTATCCTAAAAATTAAAAATATGCCTCTCCAAGCGCCTATGGTACTTTCACAAAAATTGATCATATATTAAGTCCACAAAGGAAACCTCAAAAATTACAAATACTAGTGTTAACCCAAAAAAGCCAAATTCTGTAAAGTATTTGAAGCGATTTATTCTTTTTTTTTTTTTTTTTTTTCTTTGAGACAGGGCCTCACTCTGTCACCCAGGCTGAAGTTCAGTGGCATGATCATGGCTCACTACAGCCTCAACCTCCCAGGCTCAAGTGGCCTTCCCACCTCAGTCTCCTGAGTAGCTGAGATTACAGGAGTGTGCCACCAAGCCCAGCTAATTTCTGTATTTTTTTGTAGAGATGGGGTTTTGCCATGTTAGCCAGGCTGATCTTGAACTCCTGAGCTCAAGCGATCCACCTGCCTCTGCCTCCCAAAGTGCTGGGATTACAGGTGTGAGCCACCTCACCCAGCCTGAAGAGGTTAATTCTGAACCAAATATGAGTGATCATGGCCCAGGACACAGCCTCAAGAGGTTCTGAGAACATTTGCCCAAGGTGGTCAGGTTACAGCTTAGTTTTATAAATTTTAGGGAGACCGAAGTTACAGGAAAAGAAATAAATCAATAAAATCAATATACGTAAAGTATACATTCATTCAGCCAGGAAAGGTGGGACATCTTGAAGCACAGGGACTTACAGATCATAAGCAAGTGGAGTCAAAGATTTTTTCTAACTGGCAATTAGTTGAAAAAGTTAAGATTTGCCTAAAGAGTTGAAGTCAGCAGAAGGAAATGCTTCAGTTGTGGCAGCCAAGGTTCTTTTTATGTAAATGAAGGCTCCACATAGCAAGCTTCAGAGAGAATAGATGGTAAATGTCTCTTTCAGACTTTAAAAAGTGTCAGACTCTGGAAAAGATCTAGTAAGGGAAAGAGACACTCTACAGAATGCAAATTTCTCCCACAAGAGATGGCTTTTCAGGACCATTCTAAAATATGTCAAAGAAATATATTTTGGGGTAAATACTTTGATTTCCTTTAGGGCCTGTTATCTGTCATGTGATGCTGTACCAGAGTCAGCTTGGAGTTTGGTATCTCATTGCTACAAAGAGTCGGTTTTGTCAGTGTTACTATCTCTAATATCAATGCTAGTCAGTTGTGCTGAAACTCCAGAAGGAAGGAGGGTATAACAAGGCAGAGCCAACCTCTTTCCCATCATGGTCTGAACGAATTTGTGAAGTTTCTTTGGGATCCCCTTATCCAAGAGGGTGGGGTCCATTCAGTTGGTTGGGTGTTTGGATCTGTGCTCCCACCAAATCTCATGTTGGGATGTAATTCCCACCTCCTGGTGGAAGTGTTTGGATGATGGGAGCATATGCCTCATGAAGGGCTTAGCCCATCCCCTTGGCAATGAGTGAGGGGGTTCTCATGAGAGCTGGTTGTTTAAAAGCTTGTGGCACCTTCCCCTACCCCTTGCTCCTGCTTTTGCCATGTGAAGTGCCTGCTCCTGCTTCGCTTCCCACCATGAGTAAAAGCTCCCTGAGGCCTCGTCAGAAGCTGAGCAGATGCTGGTGCCATGCTTCCTGTAAAGCCTGCAGACCCATGAGCCAATTAATACTCTTTTCTTTGTAAATAACCCAGTCTCAGGCATTTATTTATAGCAATGCGAGAAGAGTCTAATATAGAAAATTGGTACCAACAGTAGGGTGACCCAAACCTTAATTCCTGAAGGATCTGGGCCATTTGTAGTCTTGACTGGATTGGGTTATTGTAGAGTAGGGACACAGATCCAAACCATATCAGAGGGCTTAGAATTTTATTTTTGGTTTTCACTAGACACAGTACATATAACATTTTCTAGTCAAAGGCAACAAAATTAGAAATTAGTAACAATCGGAAAACAAAAAGTTCCTTTCATCTGCAAATTTTAAAAAACTCTTAAACAACTTAAGAGGTTTAAGGATTAAAAAAATACAAACAAAAACTGCAGACTTTCTAGGAAACAAATAACCAAGATGGGTCAGAACCTATGAAATACAGCTAAAGTCACATTCAGAGGAAAATAAATAACCTTAAAAATATTTATAAAAATAAACATGAAAGAAAAAGGAACATATGAATTAGGTATCTGACTCAAAAGAAAACAGAAGAAATAAATACAAATAAAAGCAATAAAATCAAACCTCTTTTCTCTATAAATACCTAGTCTCAGGTATTTCTTTATAGCAGTGCAAGATGGACTAATTTGCTGCATAAGCTTCCCACTCCATCCTGTAGCTCAAGATATTGTCTAAGCTTCAATCACTCGACCCTTCTAGCCTCATATTTTATGGGACTCCCCAGCATGCGCACATAATTAAATACAATTTCCTCCTGTTGATCTGTTTTATGTTCATTTAATTCATAGCCCAGCCAAGGCATCAAGAAGGGTGGAGGGAAGCTGATTTTCGCTCCCCTACGCTGTGCTGCAGATAGCCCCTCACTCAAAGTTGCACCCCTTTCTGGAATGGTGTGTCTCCACTAGCTGTTCAAAGCAGGAACAGAAGCCTGGACATCCCAGCCTAATGGGAAACAACAGGGAAGGGCTATTCTAGTTCCAGAGCTGTCCAGGACATCACCAGAGGTTTACTGGAACTGCATCACAGCAAGACCTCCTGTTCTCTCCTGCTTCCTTCCCCCTCCCTTTCACAGGTGTTTATTCCAGCAGCATTCCCTGATAAATATTTGTACACTCAGCTCCCCCTCGGAGTCCTTTCCCCTGGGGAACACAACATGCAACAAAGCACTAACTAGCCAGTGAGGAAAGAAAGGACAAAAGTAGGTATACACAGAATAACCAATTATAGGATAGTAGCCATGGATACAGAGGCAATTAAGAGAACTACGCTTATTAATATGAATGAAATGAACAACTTTCTAGGAAAATATAACAATAAAAGTAACTCAGAAGAAAGATAAAAATCGAGACAGGTCTATTCTATAGGAAAAAGAGAAAATTGTGAGAATTGACCCACCAAAAAGTAGCATCAAAAAGCAGAGGAATTCTATCAGACTCTCAAATAACAGAATTCTAACAATGCAAACTGTTTCAGAGCATGAAAAAACGAGGTAATTTTTCAAATTCTTTCTATAAAGCCAATATAATAATGAAAAAAATCTGTCTAAGTGTATACAAAACAAACCAACTATAAATCTGTCTCATATAAGGGCATTAGTTCTAAATTCAACAACTCATTTAAAACTAATACATGGCTGAACACAGCGGCTCACACCTGTAATCCCAGCACTTTGGGAGGCCGAGGCAGGTGGATCACTTGAGGTCAGGAGTTTGAGACGAGCCTGACCAACATGGTGAAACCCCGTCTCTACTAAAAATACAAAAATTAGCCAGGTGTGCACCTGTAGTCCTAGTTACTTGGGAGGCTGAGGCAGGAGAATCACTTGAGCCCAGGAGCCAGAAGTTGCAGTGAGCTGAGAATGCGCCACTGCACTCCAGCCTGGGTGACAGAGAGAAACTCTGTCTCAAAAAATAAATAAAATTTAAAAATAAAAAATAAAACTAATACATCATGACCAAGTGGAGTTTATTCCTAGAATGAGCAGACTATTCAATATTAGAAAAGCTATTAACATAATTTATCTTATAGCTCTAAAGAGAAAATCATATAATCATGTTAATAGATGCTGAAATAGCATTTGACAAAACCAATAAGCCAATCTTCACAAAAACACATAGTAAAGTAGGAGTATATGAATACTTCTCAATATGATAGATCTATTTCATCCCGGAAAATCCACTGTTTACAATAAAAGAGTTCAGTACCCTGCTTGGATGCAAAGTAAGTATACAAAACCTATGGTTTTCATATATATAAACAACCGCCAGTTAGCAGGTACAGTAGACTTTTTTTATATTTAAGTGGCAACATAAAAGATAAAATACTAGCTAGGCACAGTAGCTCATGCCTATAATCCCAGCACTTTGGGAGGCTGAGGTGAGTGGATCACCTGAGGTCATGAGTTCAAGACCAGCCTGGCCAACATGCAAAACCCTGTCTCTACTAAAAATACAAAAATTAGCCGGGCATGGTGGCGTGTGCCTGTAGTCCCAGCTACTCAGGAGGTTGAGGCAAGAGATTCGCTTGAACCTCGGAGGTGGAGGTTGCAATGAGCTGAGATGGTGCCACTACACTCCAGCCTGGGTGACAGAGCGACACTCCATCTCAAAAAAATAAAAACCCCAAAGCAGAGAGCAAGGCTGGTGCTCCCTCAGCTCTGCAGGCGTCAGAGGAGAATAAGCAGGCCCTGAGGGCTAAGTAGAAACCCCATCAGTGTGCCAGGCTTAGCCAGGAAGGGAAAGGGGCCTAAGAGGAGCAGCAGGAACAGGGATGAGGAAGGGAAGCCCATCGGCAGCAGCAGGTCAGAGGCCAGGCCAGCCTGGCGGCCACGTGTTCCATACCCACTCTGCCTCAGTATCGAATGGGGATAGTAAGAGCGCATTCCATGGGGGAGGGACTGAAGATTAACAAGATAATACATTAAAGTGCTTAGAACAGTGCCTGGCTGTTCTAAGTAAAGTATTTACTATTATTATCAACCACAGACGTAGGCAGTTGGGGTGGGGAAGTTACGTAATCTAACAGGTTGTCTGATGATCAAAACCTCTTCTAGTTGGCCACTGGGGCTGCCTCTTGGAGCCCTAGGAGCCATGTCCTCTACCTGGAAGGTTTTCTGTATGGGAGGGACACTAGGAGATTGGGTGCCTCTCGGCACACACTAGAGAAACCACGTGTGTCTCCTCCAGGTCCACATGATGTATAGTCAACCACTGCTGGCTGAAAGAGGCCAGAAACCTTAACTCTGGTCCCAGTTGATCTACCTGTGAGTGAGCTGGGGTAGGGTAGTCAATCGCACGGAGTGCCTGAAGTTTTCTGAGCTCCAGACCCACCCAGCTCCACACCTGGACCCGGCCGCAGGAATACGCCTGGTGGACATCTCAAACATAAAGCAACCAAAACAGAACACCGATCTGCATTCCTTCCCAAGCCTGTTGTTCCCACACAGCTCCCCCACATGGACAATGGTGTTTCCATTCATCCAGCTGCTTGGGCCGAAAAACTGGGAATGGTCTTCAGCTCTCTCTCACTGCCTACAACCTGTCTGTTGGCAAAAGCCAAATGGCTTTTCCTTCAAAATGTATCCTGAACCCAACCTCCTCATATCCCTTTCACTTCTCTCACCCTTGATGATCCAAGCTACCATCATTCCTTGCCTAGAATACAACAAAATGCTCCCCACTAGTCCACCTCCCTGCTCTCTTACCCCATTCTCCTTCTAGCAGCCAGAGTGATCTTTTAAAAACATACATGAGACCAGTTCACGAGCCCCTGCTTAAACCTCAGACTACAATCTGAGAAAACAGCAGCTTCATCTGTCTTTGTAGCCACATTACCTGCAATAGTAGCTGACACATTGTTGGAACTTAATAAATATAAAATGGATTGAACAAATGGGTTAATGAATGAGGGAATAAATTAATGAATTTAAGACCTCCACAAGTTCACACTTATCTATTTAAAAAATGTGGGCAATTTGGCCCACAGGGAATGTTGTCAACAGGCTCAAACAGGGCTGATGATTCTTTTGCATCGAGTATGGAAATAACCTCTCAATATATTTAACATGTTGCAAGTTATACAAACTTCAATATACATTAGATCATTTGACTTTTTTAATACCCATTTTTGACTACAGTTGTTCAGCCACATCATGGCTTAAACATCCTTAGAGGGAATGTAGGGATATTACCTTTCCATCGTGGCCACTAGTCACAAGACTATTCAATTACACACCCTAGGGCTGAATGTAATAGCATATGATAATGAGGGAGGCAGAGGTGCTATAGTGGAAGAAGCCCGGACATCACAGCCAGGCCAATCTGATTGTGAACCCTGGTTACAACACGTTTTTGTTTCTTTTTTAGTTTGTTTTGTTTTAAATTTTAAATTTAAAAAATAAATGTTTTAAATTTGCTTCTTTTTTAAAAAAAAATACTTTAAGTTTTAGGGTGCATGTGCACAACACGCAGGTTTGTTACTTATGTATACATGTGCCATGTTGGCATGCTGCACCCATTAACTTGTCATTTACATTAGGTATTTCTCTTAATGCTATCCCTCCCCCATCCTCCCACCCCATGGCAAGCCCCAGTGTGCAATGTTCCTTGCCATGTGTCCAAGTGTTCTCATTGTTCAATTCCCACCTGTGAGTGAGAACATGCGGTGTTTTTCTGTCCTTGTGATAGTTTGCTCAGAATGATGGTTTCCAGCTTCATCCATGTCCCTACAAAGGACATGAGCTCATCCTTTTTTTATGGCTGCATAGTACTCCATGGTGTACATGTGCCACATTTTCTTAATCCAGTCTATCGTTAATGGACATTTGGGTTGGTTCCAAGTCTTTGCTATTGTGAATGGTGCCACAATGAACATACGTGTGCATGTGTCTTTATAGCAGCATGATTTATAATCCTTAGGGTATATACCCAGTAATGGGATGGCTGGGTCAAATGGTATTTCTAGTTCTAGATCCTTGAGGAATCACCACACTGTTTTCTACAATGGTTGAACTATTTGCACTCTCACCGACAGTGTAAAAGGATTCCTATTTCTCCACATCCTCTCCAGCACCTGTGGTTTCCTGACTTTTTAATGATCACCATTCTAACTGGTGTGAGATGGTATCTCACTGTGGTTTTGGTTTGCATTTTTCTGATAACCAGTGATGATGAGCATTTTTTCATGTGTCTGTTGGCAGCATAAATGTCTTATTTTGAGAAGTGTCTGTTCATATCCTTTGCCCACTTGCTGATGATGTTGTTTGATTTTTTCTTGTAAATTTATTTAAGCTCTTTGTGGATTCTGGATATTAGCCCTTTGTCAGATGGGTAGATTGCAAAAATTTTCTCCCATTCTGTAGGTTGCCTGTTCACTCTAATGGTAGTTTCTTTTCTGTGTAGAAGCTCTTTAGTTTAATTAGATCCCATTTGTCAATTTTGGCTTTTGTTGCCATTGCTTTTGGTGTTTTAGTCAAAAGTCCTTGCCCATGCCTATGGCCTGAATGGTTTTGCCTAGGTTTTCTTCTAGGGTTTTTATGGTTTTAGGTCTAACATTTAAGTCTTTAATCCATCTTGAATTAATTTTTGTATAAGGTGTAAGGAAGGGATGCAGTTTCAGCTTTCTACATATACCTAGCCAATTTTCCTTGCACCGTTTATTAAATAGGAAATCCTTTCACCGTTTCTTGTTTTTGTCAGGTTTGTCAAAGATCAGATGGTTGTAGATATGTGGTGTTATTTCTGAGGCCTCTGTTCTGTTCCATTGGTCTATATGTCTGTTTTGGTACCGTAGCCTTGTAGTATAGTTTGGTTACTGTAGCCTTGTAGTATAGTTTGAAGTCAGGTAGCGTGATGCCTCCAGCTTTGTTCTTTTGGCTTAGGATTGTCCTGGCCATGTGGGCTCTTTTATGGTTCCATATGAACTTTAAGGTAGTTTTTTCCAATTCTGTGAAGAAACTCATTGGTAGCTTGATGCAGATGGCATTGAATCTATAAATTACCTTGGGCAGTATGGCCATTTTCATGATACTGATTCTTCCTATCCGTGAGCACGGAATATTCTTCCATTTGTTTGTGTCCTCTTTTATTTCATTGAGCAGTGGTTTGTAGTTCTCTTTGAAGAGGTCCTTCACATCCCTTGTACTGGATTCCTAGGTATTTTATTCTCTTTGAAGCAATTGTGAATTGGAATTCATTCATGATTTGGCTCTCTGTTTGTCTGTTGTTGGTATAAAGGAATGCTTGTGATTTTTGCACATTGATTTTGTATCCTGAGACTTTGCTGAAGTTGCTTATCAGTTTAAGGAGATTTTGGGCTGAGATGATGGGGTTTTCTAAATATACAATCATGCCATCTGCCAACAGGGACAATTTGACTTCCTCATTTCCTAATTGAATACCCTTTGTTTCTTTCTCCTTCCTGATTGCCCTGGCCAGAACTTCCAACACTATGTTGAATAGGAGTGGTGAGAGAGGGCATCCCTGTCTTGTGCCAGTTTTCAAAGGGAATGCTTCCAGTTTTTGCCTAATCAGTTTGATATTGGTTGTGAGTTTATCATAAATAGCTCTTATTATTTAGAGGCACATCCCATCAATATCTAATTTATTGAGAGTTTTTAGCATAAAGGGCTGTTGAATTTTGTCAAAGGCCTTTTCTGCACCTATTGAGATAATCATGTGGTTTTTGTCTTTGGTTCTGTTTATGGATTACATTTGTCTTTGGTTCTGTGATGGATTACATTTACTGATTTGCATATGTTGAACCAGCCTTGCATCCCAGGGATGTAGCCAACTTGATCAAGGTGGATACACTTTTTGATGTGCTGCTGGATTTGGTATGCCAGTATTTTATTGAGGATTTTCGCATCAATGTTCATCAGGGATATTCATCTAAAATTCTTTTTTTGGCTGTGTGTCTCTGCCAGGCTTTGGTGTCAGGATGATGCTGGCCTCATAAAATGAGTTAGGGAGGATTCCCTCTTTCCCTCTTTTTCTATTGATTGGAATAGTTTCAGAAGGTATGGTACCAGCTCCTCTTTGTACCTCTGGTAGAATTCAGCTGTGAATCCGTCTGGTCCTGGACTTTTTTTGGTTGGTAGGCTATTAATTACTGCCTCAATTTCAGAGCCTTTTATTGGTCTATTCAAGGATTCAACTTCTTCCTGGGTTAGTCTTGGGAGCGTGTATGTGTCCAGGAATTTATCCATTTCTTCTAGATCATCTAGTTTAATTGCATAGAGGTGTTTATAGTATTCTCTGATGGTAGTTTGTATTTCTGTGGGATCAGTGGTAATATCCCCTTTATCATTTTTTGTGGTGTCTATTTGATTCTTCTCTCTTTTCTTCTTTATTAATCTTACTAGCAGTGTATCTATTTTGTTGATCTTTTCAAAAAACCAGCTCCTGGATTCACTGATTTTTTTGAAGGGTTTTTTGTGTCTCTATCTCCTTCAGTTCTGCTCTAATGTTAGTTATTTCTTGCCTTCTGCTAGCTTTTGAATGTGTTTGCTCTTGCTTCTCTAGTTCTTTTAATTGTGATGTTAGGGTGTCAGTTTTAGATCTTTCCTGCTTTCTCTTGTGGGCATTTAATGCTATAAATTTCCCTCTACACACTGCTTTAAATCAGAGATTCTGATATGTTGTATCTTTGTTCTCATTGGTTTCAAAGAACGTCTTTATTTCTGCCTTCTTTTCATTATTTACCCAGTAGTCATTCAGGAGCAGGTTGTTCAGTTTCCATGTAGTTGTGCAGTTTTGAGTGAGTTTCTTAATCCTGAGTTCTAATTTGATTGCACTGTGGTCTGAGAGACAGTTTGTTGTGATTTACGTTCTTTTACTTTTGCTGAGGAGTGCTTTACTTCCAACTATGTGGTCAATTTTGGAATAAGTGAGATGTGGTGCTGAGAAGAATGTATATTCTGTTGATTTGGGATGTGGAGTTCTCTAGATGTCTGTTAGGTCTGCTTGGTGCAGAGCTGAGTTCAAGTCCTGGATATCCTTGTTAACCTTCTGTCTCGTTGATCTGTCTAATACTGACAGGGAGGTGTTAAAGTCTCCCATTATTATTGTGTAGGAGTCTAAGTCTCTTTGTAGGCCTCTAAGGACTTGCCTTATGAATCTGGGTGCTCCTGTTTTGGGTGCATATATATTTAGGATAGTTAGTGCTTCTTATTGAATTGATCCCTTTACCATTATGTAATGGGCTTCTTTGTCTCTTTTGATCTTTGTTGGTTTAAAGTCTGTTTTATCAGAGAATAGGATTGCAACCCCTGCTTTTTGTTTGTTTGTTTGTTTTGCTCTCCATTTGCTTGGTAGATCTTCCTCCATTCCTTTATTTTGAGCCGATGTGTGTCTCTGCACGTGAGATGGGTCTCCTGAATACAGCACACTGATAGGTCTTGACTATCCAATTTGCCAGTCTGTGTCTTTTAATTGGAGCATTTAGCCCATTTACATTTAAGGTTAATATTGTTATGTGTGAATTTGATCCATCATTATGATGTTAGCTGGTTATTTTGACTGTTAGTTGATGCAGTTTCTTCCTAGCATCGATGGTCTTTACAATTTGGCATGTTTTTGCAGTGACTGGTACTGGTTGTTCATTTCCCCGTTTAGTGCTTCCTTCAGGAGCTCTTATAGTGCAGGCCTGCTGGTGACAAAATCTGTCAGCATTTGCTTGTCTGTAAAGGTTTTTTTTCTCCTTCACTTATGAAGTTTAGTTTGGCTGGATATGAAATTCTGGGTTGAAAATTCTTTTCTTTAAGCATGTTCAGTATTGGCCCCCACTCTCTTCTGGCTTGTAGAGTTTCTGCCAAGAGGTGCGCTGTTAGTCTGATGGGCTTCCCTTTGTTGGTAACCCGACCTTTCCCTCTGGCTGCCCTTAACATTTTTTCCTTCATTTCAACCTTGGTGAATCTAACAATTATGTGTCTTGGAGTTGCCCTTCTCGAGGAGTATCTTTGTGGCATTCTCTGTATTTCCTGAATTTGAATGTTGGCCTGCCTTGCTAGGTTGGGGAAGTTCTCCTGGATAACATCCTGAAGTGTTGTCCAACTTGGTTCCATTCTCCCCGTCACTTTCAGGTACATAGATTTGGTCTTTTCACATGATCCCATATTTGTTGGAGGTTTTGCTCATTTCTCTTTACTTTTTTTTTTTCTCTAAACTTCTCTTCTCACTTCATTTCATTTATTTGATCTTCAATCACTGATACCCTTTCTTCCACTTGATTGAATCCACTACTGAAGCTTGTGCATGCATCACGTAGTTCTTGTGCCATGGTTTTCAGCTCCATCAGGTCATTTAAGGTTTTCTCTATGCTGTTTATTCTAGTTAGCCATTCGTCTAATCTTTTTTCAAGGTTTTTAGCTTCCTTGCAATGGGTTCCAACATCCTCCTTTAGCTCACAGAAGTTTGTTATTACCAACCTTCTAAAGCCTACTTCTGTCAACTTGTCAAAGTCATTCTTCATCCAGCTTTGTTCCATTGCTGGCAAGGAGCTGTGATCCTTTGGAGGAGAAGAGGTGTCGGTTTTTAGAATTTTCAGCTTTTCTTCTCTGGTTTCTCCCCATCTTTGTGGTTTTATCTACCTTTGATCTTTGATGATGGTCACCGACAGATGGGGTTTTGGTGTGGATGTCCTTTTTGTTGATGCTGATGCTATTCCTTTCTGTTTGTTAGTTTTCCTTCTAACAGTCAGGACCCTCAGCTGCAGGTCTGTTGGAGTTTGCTGGAGGTTCATTCCAGACCCTGTTTTCCTGGGTATCACCAGTAGAGGCTACAGAACAGCAAATATTTCTGCCTGATCCTTCCTCTGGAAGCTTCATCTCAGAGGGGCACTCAGCTGTAGGAGGTGTCAGTCGGCCCCTACTGGCAGGTGTCTCCCAGTTAGGCTACACGGGAGTCAGAGACCCACTTGAGGAGGCAGTCTGTCTGTTCTCAGAGCTCAAACTCCATGCTGGGAGAACCACTGCTCTCTTCAGAGCTGTCAGGGACATTTAAGTCTGCAGAAGTTTCTGCTGCCTTTTGTTCAGCTATGCCCTGTCCCCAGAGGCGGAGTCTACAGAGGCAGGCAGGCCTCCTTGAGCTGCGGTGGGCTCCAGCCAGTTCGAGCTTCTTGGCCACTTTGTTTACCTACTCAAGCTTCAGCAATGGCAGACGCCCCTCCCTCAGCCCAGGCTGACACCTTGCAGTTGGATCGTGGACTGCTGCACTAGAAGTGAGCAAGGCTCCATGGGTGTGGGACCCACCGAGCCAGGCGCGGGATGTAATCTCCTGGTGTGCCATTTGCTAAGACCATTGGAAACGTGCAGTATTAGGGTGGGAGTGTCCCAATTTTCCAGGTATCATTTGTCATGTCTTCCTTTGGCTAAGAAAGGGAAATCCCGCAACCCCTTGTGCTTCTCGGGTGAGGCGATGCCCTGCCCTGCTTTGGCTCACCCTCCATGGGCTGCACCCACTGTCCAACCATTCCCAGTGAGATGAACCAGGTACCTCAGTTGGAAATGCAGCAATCACCCGTCTCTGCATCCATCACGCTGGGAACTGCAGACCGGAGCTGTTCCTATTCAGCCATCTTGGACATATAGGAATTTACTTCCTTTTTTAACTGATGCATAGTATCTGTACATATTGATAGGTACAGGTGATACTTGGTTACATGCATGGAATGTAGGGAATGTAACATTAATGTGTAATAATGTGTTACACATGTAACAATAATGTGTAATGATCAAGTCATGGTATTTAGGATACCCATCACCTGCAGCATTTATCATTTCTATGAGTTGGAAGCATTTCAAGTCTCTCTACTATTATGAAACACACAATACTTAGTTGTTAACTATAACCACCCTACTCTGCTATCAATTATTAGAACTTATTCCTTCTATCTAACTATATGTTTGTACCCATTAACCAACCTATCTTTATCCCCCTCTTTCATCCATACACTCTCCCTAGCCTCTGGTAACCATCATTCTACTCCCTACCTCCAGGAGATGAACTTTTTTAGCTCCCACATGTAAGTCAGAACATGCAATATTTGTCTGTGTCTGGCTTATTCCACCCAACATAATGATCCCCAGTTTCATCTATGTTTCTGCAAATAACAGGACTTCATTCTTTTTATGGTTGAATAGTATTCCATAAAATACTATCTACAACTTTTCTTTATCCATTCATCCATTGATGGACACTTTTTAACAGTGTGATCACATGCATAGCTGCCAAAGCTTCCGACTGAATGTGAAGCTCACTTCAGCTGCTTACCAGCTGTGTGACTTTGGCAAGTCACTTGGCCTGTCTGAACTTCAGCTTCCTTACATTTTAAATGGGGGAAAATAATATAGTCCACCTACTATAATTGTCATAAGACTCAAATGAGATAGCGCATACAAGTCACTTAGCAAAAAACCTGATCATTAGTTAGGTGGTAAATGCTTAATAAATGCTGACTATTACTATAATCTCAGGCATAAGCATTTGTGAGTCAAAATAAAATCACATATAAAGTCTATATTGTCTATATAATAAATGTTACTTCTATTTGTCTTAATCCATTTTCTGTTGCTTATAACAGAATACCTAAAACTGGGTAATTTATAAAGAAATGGAATATATTTCTTACCATCATTAAGACTGAAAATTAGCCGGGCATGGTGGTGGGTGCCTGTAATCCCAGCTACTTGGTAGGCTGAGGCAGGAGAATAGCTTGAACCCAGGAGGTGGAGGTTGCAGTGAGCTGAGTTCACACTACTGCACTCCAGCTTGGGTGACAAGAGTGAGACTCCGTCTCAAAAAATAAAAAAATAAAAAAATAAACAGTCTGAAAATCTGGCCAGGCACAGTGGCTCATGCCTGTAATCCCAGCACTGTGATTACAGTGATTGTGGTAGGCCAAGGTGGGCAGATCACCTGAGGTCAGGAGTTCGAGACCAGCCTGGCCAACATGGCAAAACCCTGTCTCTACTAAAAATACAAAAAGTTGCTGGGTGTGGTGGTGCATGCTAGTAATCTCAGCTACTCGGGAGGCTGAGGTAGGAGAATTGCTTGAACTCAACCTAGAAGGCAGAGGTTGCAGTGAGCTGAAATCATGCCACTGTACTCTGGCCTGGGAGACAAAGCGAGAATCTGTGTCAAAAAAAAAAAAAAAGACTGAGAAGTCCAAGGCTGAGAGGCTGCATCTGGTGAGGGCCTTCTTGCTGGTGGGGACTCTCTGCAGAGTCCTGAGGCAGCACAGGGATCACACAGTGAGGGGGCTGAGTGTGCTAGCTCTGAACTTTCTTCTTCTTTTAAAGCCACCTGTCCCACTCCCATGATAACTCATTAATCTATGAACCCATTAATCCATTCCATTCATAAGGGCAGAGTCCTCATGATTCAATCAGCTCTCAGTATTTAAATTGCCTTAAAGGCCCTGCCTTTCAATACTGCCACATTGGGGATTAAGTTTCAACAGAGCTGTGGAGGAGACAAACATACAAACCAAACCACAATTCAACCCCATCCCTACCCTGACTCCATTCTCCACAGGGAGAGGGAAAAACCAAGGATATCCACTGCCTAGGTATTCAATTTTAGAAAAGGGAAATTTGATACTAGTTCAAAAAATATGTAAAGGAAGAGTTACAAGATATTTTTAAAAAGAAAAAGAGGGGAGAATGAGGGGAAAAAGCACAGAAAGCCTAGAAATTATTTAAATGACCACCTACTGAAAACCCAGGAAAAAAAGTGTGCCACAGACCAAAAATACCAGACACCCAAAACCAGCAAAGGCAAAGACAGTGCCACAATGAAAGAAGACTTTTCAAAAACTGGACTGAGAGCCCAACTACCCAGAATGGAAAAGCCCATAAAACAAAACAATGAAGAGCATTCAACAGGAACTTTTATCATGTACCTACCATATAACTTGCAATAGGGTCAAAGGGCCAAAAATGACTTTAAAGAGCACTTTGCAAAGAACTCCTGGGTCAAGAAGAGCTCTTTTCACTCTCCTGCAAGAGGAGGTGATCACTGTGTGACGTGCTTATCCAAGTCTGAAAAACACACGAAAAGTGACAGAGAAAACGGAGCAGTGAAAAGTGTGGGCTGCGTCAGCAGGACAGAGAGCTGGGACTCCTGGGTTCAGAAGCCAGCTGGGGCATGAAGAGGACGTATTAGAAGACATTCACCACAGAGGCAATTTCTCTACTGTCATAATATTTGTAAACACAGATTATACTAACATAATGGCTACAATTTCTTGTTTTGACAGCCTAACAAATACCACAATAACTACCCAGGGGAGATGCCAGAATTATATGTAAGAGGTAATGTAACACAATGTTTTCAGGCTACTGACATTCAGTCAATGCAAACTCAACGAATGTGTCTGTGAAGAGGTCAAGTTGCTCACATCACATGATGATTTGAAGGAGCCTCTTTGGGCTCTTTTACTATCTCAGAGAACATAGGTAAAGTAGCTTTTTCCATGATAAAAGATGACTAGCAAATTATTCCTTATTTTCCCAGCAATGATGTAATTTTGGATGTAGATAAAAAATTTTAAATGACTCATGGTCTCCATAATCGACTGACTTTATCTGACTCTCAAACTTTTTTTTTTTAACTTGAGAAAAAAAAAATCAAATGCAATTTCAAAATATTTATTTTTACCTTTGTGTTGAGAGCATTCAGTCTTGAAAAGAATGCTGTTGTGAAAAGCAACTTAGTGAGTCACTCTTTATGATCAAGGTCAACAATGAAATCATTCCCCATTTATGCCTTTACTTTTGCCACAAGCTCTTAAGTTTTCTCCACAAAAACAAACAACCATTTGATCCTTTGCCTGAAAATTTTAATGAGTGCCTTCTCCTAGCTGAGATTACATACAGATATGGGCTCGCACAAGCTTTCAACTCTCTCTAAAAAGGCGAGTATTCAAACCACAGTTCTTTACACAGGTTAGATGCTATTTTTACCACTGACCAGCTGAGAACACTGATGCTTACTGAGAAAATCAAGACTCAGACCCTTTGAGGCAAAATGAGCTAAATAAATTGGGGTGTGACTAAGGTATATAGCCATGGCATGGCTTTGGCACCTGCTGCCTCTCCTGAGCTCTGTCTGCTAGTGTACATGAGCATCAGCTCATGCCAACTGAATGCATGCTCACTACCTCTTAGGTACATTCATATAAAGATAAGGTGAGTCAGCCGGGCACAGTGGCTCACGCCTGTAATCCCAGCACTTTGGGAGCCCAAGGTGGATGAATTACAAGGTCAGTAGTTCGAGACCAGCCTGGTCAATATGGTGAAATCTTGTCTCTACTAAAAATACAAAAATTAGCCAGGTACCTGTAATCCCAGCTACTCTGGAGGCTAAGGCAGGAGAATCACTTGAACCCAGGAGGCAGAGGTTGCAGTGAGCTGAAATCACACCACTGCACTCCAGCCTGGGTAACAAAGCAAGACTCTGTCTCAAAATAAACAAACAAACAAACAAATAAATAAATAAATAAGGTGAGTCTTCAAAACCATAACAGGTCAATCAGCGTAAAAATCTATGAACAATTTAAAAAGTATAGGATATACTTAGATGCTTATTTAAAACCTGGGCTTTACTGTTATGGAAGCACAAATGAGCCTAAACATTTATGTCTCTTGCATGGTAAAACTGATCATTGAACAATCATTATTGCAGTGACATTTAAAAATCAGCTATACAAATTTTGAGAGTCTCAGAAAGTCTTATGGCTAACAAGAAAGCTGTATGGGCTAGAAATAATACAATGGAAAGCAAAAAAAAAATTGCTTGAAACTTCTTTCAAACTTTAAGAAAGACTTAATAGGTGAAAACGTGGTTGACCCCTATGCTATGGATCTGACTGAATGTGTTTAGACTCCGGAAGAGACAGTCAAGCTCAAATGATGCATTTTTACAAAAGACATGCCTTAACTCTGAGTGAGAGACTAAAGTCAACTGCGTCTTCATCTTCTGTTTGGACTAAAAGGCCATTAATGAATTTGACATTTGACTGTGCTTGGTTTGCTTTATTTTTAAATGATGTGTGGGTGAAAATGTGTTGATTTGACAACTCCTTTTGGTCAAGTTAAAGAAACATTCAATCAGATATGTGATCCACTTGTTATAGATTTGATAGTCCTATCTTTGCTATTCATTATGGAAATTCACTATGGACCCTCAAGACCACACCCAGACAGCTGTAATTATTATGTACTTCAGTTTGTTCTGAATGTCCCTCATCGTCACGTGGATATTATAGTTTACACTTCAAATGGCCTTCAACCATCTGTCTATGCTCTCAGTTGAAATTTTTTAAATTAGAATTTTTTTTTTTTTTTCCGGAGTCTCTCGCTGTCGCCAGGCTGGAGTGCAGTGGCACAATCTCGGCTCACTGCACCTGCAACCTCACCTCTTGGGTTCAAGCCATTCTCCTGCCTCAGCCTCCCAAGTAGCTGGGACTACAGGTGTGCACCACCACACCCGGCTAATTTTTTATATTTTAGTAGAAACAGGGTTTCACCATGTTGGCCAGGATGGTCTCGATCTCCTGACCTCATGATCTACCCGCCTCGGCCTCCCAAAGTGCTGGGATTACAGGTGTAAGCCATGGCGCCTGGCATTAAATTAGAATTTAAAATTATTCCACTTAAAAATAGAGTGGCATTAAGATCCCTTTTCCCATTCCCTTCCCTTCTGTTCCCTTTCTTCCTCCTTTTACTCCTTCTCCTCCTCTTCTCTTCCTCTTCTTTATCTGTCTCTACCCGCTCCCCCATACACACACAGAATTTTCCAGACGTCTGTTTTGCCCAGAGACACATAGGTATGTTTCCTTGTCAGTTAATTTAGGAGGAAACTCACCCTAGTTTTGGCTGGTAGAGCACCTAACCTGAACTGAATCAGAAAACCATTTCACATGCCACATTTCCTTTTCCTTCCATAGCCAATTTACCCCTCTGCCACCCCCACCCACCACACACCACTTAGAGTCAGCAAAGGAAACCGTCCATCACCATCCTATGGAAACCCAAGGAGCCAGAGTTTGCAACGTAACAGGAACATGAGGTTAAGATTTCTTTATTCCGTAAGAAGGAATGAAGATCTCTAGGAGGGGCGTAGGACTCCCAGGGAGGGAAGGCTGTGGGGTGGGGTGGGGGATGGAAAATCGAAGGAAGGGAGTAAAGCTGGGAGGAGTGAGGACTCTGGACGCCTAAAGAACAAGACCATGTTCACCCCCAGACAGTAGAAGGAAATTAGTTAACTAAAAAAAGTGACTCCTAGACCTCCGAATCTCAGTCTGTAGTTCTTTAGGATGTTTATTTGAACTTTCAGAGAGGGAAGGGCTTAACCATCCATCTAAGATCAATATATGTTCTGGCTGGGAAGGAGGGATGATATGGTACTTGGAAGTAGGCTATGGTCATTTTCTGAGCCCCTGTGGTGTGTTAGCTCTTCCCTTGTGCATCACAAGGTCCTCAAATAACTCCCCAGTCTGGGTCCCCAAGGCTGGTTTCCACACCTGTGGCAATTCCCCTGGGGCAAATCCCCCGTGGCAATTTCCCTGGGGCCTTGCCTCAGTGGTTACAAGCGTGTTGCTGCAGGAAGACACATCTGTGGAACGAAGGGGGAACAAATCACGGAAGCCCTCACCGTCCCCAGATACAGCCTCCCTCACAACAATCCTGTTTGTTGGAAACGTATTTCTGTTTCCAAGAAGCATGACCTCTTCATGACAGTAGACAAAATGAGTTACTGTTTTCAAAGCATGTTTACAATTATTTTTTTGACATTCACAACAATCACGTAAAGTAAGTCTCATTTGTAGTTCTGTTGTGGATCTGTAGTTGGAAGGGCTAAGGTTCTGAAGGTGGGATCAGATTGAGACCTCTGGCCTTTGGCTCCAAATCCAGTACTCTTATCACTCTAGACCACCCTTTTAGAGATGGAGTCTCACTCTTGTTGCCTAGGCTGGAGTGCAGTGGTGTGATCTCGGCTCACTGCAACCTCCGCCTCCCGGGTTCAAGTGATTCTCCTGCCTCAGCCTCCCAAGTAGCTGGGACTACAGGCATGCACCACCATGCCTGGCTAATTTTTTTGTATTTTCAGTAGAGATGTGGTTTCACCATGTTGGTCAGTCTGGTCTCGAACTCCCAACCTTGAATGATCTGCCCCCCCTGGCCTCCCAAAGTGGTGGGATTACAGGTGTGAGCCACCGCACCTGGCCTAGACTGCCATTCTTGAGACATGTCAGACACTAGGCCTCTGCCAAACCTATTAGGTAGGTTACTTTTGCACTAATTTACTATCTCTGACATTATTTCTCCTTTTTCCTCTCCCCCTGTTCAAAAAACGCCCCTAATGCATTTTCTGATATGAAGCGGGAAACACATTGAAGCAGTTTTCAGGAGGGGCAGGTAGAACATCGATGAAAAATTCAGTGAGCTTTTGACAAACAAAACTCTTGCAATCTAACAATATTTGACCACTTCCCTAATCTTTTGCATATGTAATAGAATTGAAGTGTGATGTTTGCCAACTGAGTCACGACAGAATTCTTTGTTGTAATTTTTACCATGGCTCCCAGAATTATTCATCATCCTACGAAGATAATGCAAATGGGTACAAATAAATTTTCTTTGCTTCTCTTTCATTGAACTATGTTTTGTTCACTGAAAATGCCCTGGATGAAAACATAATTGAGGCATGCCCTCAGGAACTGTTTCTCATGCTGGTTTGCAGAGGTTTCCTTCACTAAGTAAAACAGTCATTCTACTTCATTAAAGTATTTATGGGAAGCCTCCTGTCTTTTTCAATGTCATCGCAGTTTCAAGATTAAGGGAGGTTTTGGTCTCTGAAAAAATACAGGGAAGAATAGCATGGGCAAGGGTAGGGAAGAGAAGGAAAGGAAAGAAGAAAAATACCGAACCAAAAATAGTAAATGCATCTGTTTACTCTGCTTAGCTTATATTGCAGCTATACAGAAACAGCACCCTAGGTTTCTCTTGGGGTCATTTTATAATGGAAAATGGGCTCAAACCAACGAAGAAATCTGACATAGGAGATTAGAGCTGGAAGAGATTCTAGAGATCATTTACTCAGTCCCGTCCAGTCTCGTTTTCCAGATAAGGAAGCTGAGGCTCAGATAGGTCAAGGAGTTTGCCCAAGGTCACACAGCAAGTTGGTAGAGCAGCCATGGCTGGTACCACATCCCTGGGGAGGCTCAAAGGCACAGTGGATACCAGCTTCCCCTAGGAGTCAGTGCTGGCCAGTCAGTCCTCCAAGAGCCAAAGCCCAACTTTAGTTTACTTGAAAGCCAAGAAACAAGGAAGTGGGCCAGGACACATCCTACTTCAAACCCCTACTTTTGTGGGGTTTGCAGCAAGAAGAATGTTCAAGCTGTCATACTCCTGACATCATGTGCCTTCCTGAGAGTTCTGCCCTTGGGCTGCTGTCTGGGCTCCTCTCTGGATCATGAGCCAGGCCCTCAGCTATTGCAAATATTTACAGTCTCCATCTCTCCACTTCCCATCCCCTCTCTCCACACTTCCTCACACATGGAACACATGCTTGTCCAAGTTAACCAGATAATCTAGAAGGAATACACGTTTACTCTGCTCAACTTACATTGCGGCTATACAAGTGGCACAGGATATGCTTAAATTAAACTAAAAGTAACCATCACAAACATTAGAAATCTAACTTCTGGCTATGTCACAACCACTTGATACTTCTTGCCCTGAGACTTTGCTTAATATCATAGGAATGTCAAATAAACGGAGCATGGTGTCTCACGTCTGTAATCCCAGCACTGTGAGAGCTGAATGGGGGCGGATTGCTTCAGCCCAGGAGTTTGAGACTAGCCTGGGCAACATGGCAAAACCCCATCTCTACCAAAAAAAATACAAAAATTAGCCAGGCATAGTGATATGTGCCTGTAGTCCTAGCTACTCAGGAGGCTGAGGTGGGAGGATCACTTGACCCCAGGAGGCGGAGGTTGCGTTGAGCCAAGCTCGTGTCACTGCACTCCAGCCTGGTTGACCCAGCGAGACTTGGTCTCAAAAAAAAAAAAAAAATTCAGATAAATGCAAATCTATTGCAGATCTCGTTAAAGTGGGATTGGTAAAGTGCCAAAGAATCTTGTTATAAAGATACCAGGATGTTACAATGGCACTCAGTCTAAGTTGCGGATCAGCCCCAGCACATGGCAAGCAAGTACTCACTTCAAAGGACCTGCTCAGGAGTTGATTAAAAACTAGTTTTGCACTGGGTGGGGTGGCTCATGCCTGTAATTCCAGCACTTTGGGAGGCTGAGGTAGGCCGATCACAAGGTCAGAAGTTTGAGACCTGCCTGACCAACATGGTGAAACCCGTCTCTACTAAAAATACAAATATTAGCCAGGCATGGTGGCGTGCGCCTATAATCCCAGCTACTCAGGAGGCTGAGGCAGGAGAATTGCTTGAACCTGGGAGGCAGAGGTTGCGTTGAGCCGAGATGGCGCCACTGCACTCCAGCCTGAGCGACAGAGTGAGACTCCATCTCAAAAAACAAACAAACAAGCAAAAAAAACTAGTTTTGCACTTATGGAATGCAGCTAAACAGTGTTTAAAGGAAATTTCATAGCCATAAATGCATTTAAAAGGAAGAAAGAATAAAGGAAATATACATGAGTCCTCCTGATATAAATAAAGTATTTAATAAATTAATAAATGACATATCCTGCCTAGAAAAATTACAAATAAATTATGTAGATACTCCACCCTAAAGGAGGGGGAATCACTCCATACTACTTAAGTGTGGACTGCACATAATGACTTCCTCCCAAAACGTCCAGTATGGAAAGAGGATTAAAGAAAAAAAAAAAGAGTAACTTTACAGTGGAGAAATCTGACAAATACTACCTCAGCCAGATGATCAAGGTCAACATCTATAGTCATAAATCGTGTTGATAGTGTGTACCCTTAATGTGGTGTGATAAAAATGACACTTTACCTCTGTGAGTTTTCTCCTAAAAACCCTATAGCCCCATTGTAATACTGAGAAAAACATCAGGCAAGTTTCAACAGAGGGACGTGTACAATATATCTGATCAGTATTCCTCAAAACTGCTGAGGTCATTAAAAACAAGGAAAGTCGGCCGGGTGCGGTGGCTCACGCCTGTAATCCCAGCACTTTGGGAGGCCAAGGCTGGTGGATCATGAGGTCAGGAGACGGAGATCATCCTGGCTAACACGGTGAAACCCCGTCTCTACTAAAAACACAAAAATTAGCCAGGCATGGTGGCGGACGCCTGTAGTCCCAGCTACTCAGGAGGCTGAGGCAGGAGAATTGCTTGAACCTGGGAGGCGGAGCTTGCAGTGAGCCGAGATCGTGCCACTGCACTCCAGCCTGGGCAACAGAGTGAGACTTTGTTTCAAAAAAAAAAAAAAAAGAAGAAGAAGAAAACAAAACAAGTTGATTTTACACAATCTGGATGAAGGATTCTGATTATTCAAGACTGCTTTTGACTTCTTTTACAACATGGACTCTTTTATGAGATGGGCACCAAAACTAAAGCAAATGGTGGAAGAAAGACCGGTATAGTATAGAAATGTTTTCAGAACAATGACAATGCAAAAGACAGAAACTATGATATAGTTCCATAAAGTTACAGCAAGTGTGCCTGCTTCTCCTGCCTCCCCATCTACCTCCTCCACCTCCTCCACCTCTGCCACCTCTGCCACCTCTGAGACAGCAAGACTAACCTGTCCTCTTCCTCCTCCTCCTCAGCCTACTCAATGTGAAGATGACAAGGATGAAGATCTTTAGGACCCTCCATTTATACTTAATGAATAGCAAGTACAGTTTCTCTTCCTTACGGTTTTCTTAATAATATTTTCTTTCCTCTAGCTTACTTTCTTGTAAGAATACAGTGTATAACACATATAACATACAAAGTATGTGTTAATTGGCTGTTTATGTTATAGGTAAAGCTTCTGATCGACAGTAGGCTACTAGTAGTTACATTTTCCGGGAGTCAAGAGTTATATGTGGAATTTTGACTGCACGGGGGGTGGCGGAAGCCAGAGCCCCCAACCCCGGTATTGTTCAAGGGCCCACTATATTTGCCGTGTCTCCTTAGACTCCTCTTGACTGTGACAGTTTCTTAGACTTTCCTTGTTTTTTTGTTTGTTTGGTTGGTTTTGTTTTTGTTCTTGTTTTCTTTTGAGACGGAGTCTCACTCTGTCACCCAAGCTAGAGTGCAGTGGTGCTATCTGGGCTCACTGCAAGCCCCGCCTCCCGGGTTCAGGCCGTTCTCCTGCCTCAGCCTCCTGAGTAGCTGGGATTACAGGCGCACGCTACCACGCCCGGCTAATTTTTTGTATTTTTAGTAGAGATGGGGTTTCACCAGGTTGGCCAGGCTGATCTTGAACTCCTGACCTCAGGTGATCCTCCCACCTCGGCCTCCCAAAGTGCTAGGATTACAGGCATGAGCCACCGCACCCGGCCCAACTTGTTTTCTGGCACTGCTTCTTCTATGTCTTCCTCTTTATCTGACACTGGTTTGGAAGCACTCATCTCTGTCAAGTCATCTTTTGTCAATTCCTCTGGTGTGATATCAAACAGTTCCTGAATTTCCCCAGGATCTATATCTTGAAATCCTTCACCCACCCCACCTTGTTTTTGCCATATCCACAATCTCTTACATGATTTCCTTGATTGACTCTGTCATAAATCCTGTGAAGTCACATATAACATCTGGACACAGTTTTCTCCACAGGCATTTATTGTTTTGAGCTTGATGCCTTTCACAGCTTTTTCTACAACAATAATGGCATCTTCAAGGGTGTAATCCTTCCAAACATGTATGATGTTCTCTCTATAGGGGTTTATTTCATAGCATTGACAATCTTTTCTATAGAGTACCATGTTTAATCTGCCTTAAGGGTCCTTATGAACCCTTGATTTAGAGGCTGAATTCAAGATGTTGTGTTTGGGAAAAAGGAAGCCCCTTTCTGTCAAGGTCCCTTCTGACTTCAGTGACAAACCATCGATGGAGCCAAGCTAGGAAAAGGGTTCTCATTGCCCAGTCCTTCTTGCACAACCAAAAGTCTGCCAACTGGTGTTTATCTTTTCCCTTCAAGGCTTGGGGGTTGGCAGCTTTATATATAAAGGCAATCCTGATCAATCCTGATCATTTCATGCAAACCCAACTGCATTTGCACGAAACAGTTGTGTAGCCTATTCCTTCCTGCCTTAAATCCTGGTGTTCACTTATCTTCCTTACTAATAAATGTCCTTCAAAACATTTTTAGCCAGAGTAGGGCACTTTCATCTACATTTAAAAATCTGCTCAAGCAGATATACTTTCTCCTCAATGATTTTCTTAATGGCATCTGGGAACTCATCCGCTGCATCTTGGTCAGTGGTAGCTGCTTCTCCTGTTATATTGACACTTTTTTAAAGCCATGCCTCTTTCTAAAGTTGTCAAACCAGTTTTTGTAGACATTAAACTCCCCAGCATTAGATCTTTCACCTTCCTTTTGCTTTAAGTTGTCATATAATGACTTTACTTTTTAAAAATTCATATTATAGCCTATAGGTATGCCTTTCTTATAGCCATCCTGCACCCACATACAAGCCTCATTTTCAAGAGGTATTTTGCCAAAAAAAAAAAAAAAGTGCAAGGTTTTGGGCACCTCAATTACCCTGACTAGATCATTACACAGTCTATGCATGTAATAAAATATCACGTGTACTCCATAAATATGTATAAATATTATGCATCAATAAAATTTTTTTAAAAAATTTAAATAAAGGCTATTGATTTTTAAATGATGTGAAAGCATATGAAAATGTAAAACCATTCTAAAAATGAAAACAATTTAATTGCAAATCAATAATCTACCTTAAGATTATGGAAAAAGAAGAGCAACTTAAATGCAAAACAAATAGAAGGATATAATAAAGATTAGAGCAGAAATAAATGAAATAGAGAATAGAAAAACAATAGAGAAAAATCAATTAACACAAAAGTCAGTTACCTGAAAAGATTTTAAAGTTTCAAACTTTTAACTTGACTGGCAGAGAAAAAGAGAGAGAGAACTCAAATTACTAAAACTAGGAATGAAGAGAGAATATTAATACTAATCCTACAGAAATAAAAATAATTATTAAAGAACACTATGAGGCCGGGTGTGGTGGCTTACACCTGTAATCCCAGCACTTTGGGAGGCTGAGGTAGGTGGATCACTTGAGGTCAGTAATTCAAGACCAGCCTGACCAACATGGAGAAACCCTGTCTCTACTACAAATAGAAAAAATTAGCTGGGCATGGTGGTGCATGCCTGTAATCCCAGCTACTCGGGAGGCTGAGGCAGGAGAATCGCTTGAACCTGGGAGGTGGAGATTACAGTGAGCCAAGATCATGCCATTGCACTCCAGCCTGGGTAACAAGAGCAAAACTCTGTCTCTAAATAAATAAATAAATAAAAGAACACTATGATCAACTATATGCGAACAAATTAGATACCATAGATAAAATGGAAAAATATTTAGAAAGACACAAACTACCAAAACTGACTCAAGAATAAATAGAAAATCTAAATAGAATATAGCGAGTAAAGACATTTTACTTGAGTAATAACAAAAATAACTGTGAAGAAAAGCCTAGGCCCAAATGTCTTTACTGCTGACTTTTACTAAACATTTAAAGAAGTGATACCAGTTTTCCCAAACTCTTCCAAAATACAGAGGGGGAAAAACAACTATAAGGCCAGTACTAGCCAGACATCAAAATGAGACAAACACATCAGAAGAAAAAAAACCCCTGCAAACCAATAACTCTTAAATATGGATACAAACATCCTCAATAAAATACTACCAAACCAATCCAGCAACACATACAAGAAATTATACACCATAACCAAGTGATATTTATCCCAGGAAAGCAAGGTTAGTTGAATATCCAAAAATCAAGTAATGTAGCATATTAATAGAATAAGAATAAAATCCACATGATCATCTCAATAAATGCAGAACTAAAATCTGAATAAATTCAAACCCTTTTATGATAAACATATTCCACAAATTAGGATTAGAAAGAAACTTCTTTAACCAGAAAAATGGCATCTATGAAAACCCAACTGCTAACATCTTACTTAAGGGTAAAAGACTGTATTCTCTTGATGTCTTGTCTTGATATTTATACTCAACATTGTACTGGAGGTCTTATCCATGACAATTAAACAAGAAAAAGAAATAAAAGGCATCCAGATTGGAAAGGAAGAGGTAAAACTCTCTTTGCAGATGGCATAATCTTGTATATAAAAAAACCCTAAAAGATACATTAAAAATATTAGAATAAATGAATTCAGTAAAATTACAATACAAGATTGATATACAAAAATCAATTACATTTCTAAATACTTTCATTGAACATTTCAAAAAAATTAAGAAAGAGGCCGGGTGCGGTGGCTCAAGCCTGTAATCCCAGCACTTTGGGAGGCCGAGACGGGCGGATCACGAGGTCAGGAGATCCAGACCATCCTGGCTAACCTGGTGAAACCCCGTCTCTACTAAAAAATACAAAGAACTAGCCGGGCGAGGTGGCGGGCGCCTGTAGTCCCAGCTACTCGGGAGGCTGAGGCAGGAGAATGGCGTGAACCCCGGAGGCGGAGCTTGCAGTGAGCTGAGATCTGGCCACTGCACTCCAGCCTGGGCGACAGAGCGAGACTCCGTCTCAAAAAAAAAAAAAAAAGTTAAGAATACAATTCTATTTATAATAGCATCAAAAAAGAATACTTAGGAATAACTTCTACAGAAGTAGTACAAAAACCTATATTCTAAAAACCACAAAACATTATGAAAAGAAATTAAAAGAATACCTAAATAAATGGAAAGCTATCCAATGTTCATGGATAATTCCTATGAAAATCCCAGCTGGCTTCTTTACTGAAATTGATAAGCAGATCCTAAAATTTGTATAGAAATACTAGGGACCCAACATAGTCAAACTACCTTGAAAAAGAAGAACCAAATTGGACAGTTCCTTATTGTGTAACTCAGTATAAAACTACAGTAATCAAGATAGGAGATACTGACATAAAATAGACATATATATGTGTGTGTGTGTATATATGTGTGTGTGTGTGTATATATATATATATCAGCAGAATAGAACTGAGAAATGAACCACTACATTTACAGTCAATTAATTTTAAACAAAAGTACCAACACAATTTAATGAGTAAAGAAGAGTCTTCGGCTAGGTGCGGTGGGTCACGCCTGTAATCCCAGCACTCTGGGAGGCTGAGGCGGGTGGATCATGAGTTCAGGAGATAGAGACTATCCTGGCCAACACGATGAAACCCCGTCTGTACTGAAAATACAAAAAAAATAGCTAGGCATGGTGGTAGGCACCTGTAGTCCCAGCTATTCAGGAGGCTGAGGCAGGAGAATGGTGTGAACCTGGGAGGTGGAACTTGCAGTAGGCCGAGATCGCACCATTGCATTCCAGCCTGGGCAACAGAGCGAGACT